>NC_056733.1:1899257038-1899449538 GCF_019279795.1 Protopterus annectens | reverse complement strand
GTGATTGTGTTCTACAGTATGGCCTGTCAGGTTGTATTGCGGATGTGTATGTTTGTTCTTTGTGTTTCTTTCTGATTCACCCACTGCTCTTTCATACACCTCCAGTTCACCTATTGTGCATCCAACACAGTCTCGCCTTTGTGGATTATAACATTACCCATCCCCCCCACACACATATTCCACACACTCCATCTATCCCTTCTTTGGTTGATGGCCCATGGCACGGTCAAGGGAACACATTACATACACTACATATCTCTGGTACCTGTATGGTTGTGAGGACTACCCTAGCATTTTTCACCTTCCACATGCTGTACATCATGCACATAGGTACACGCAAATACTTATCTTTCATGACATGGTAGGTACACCCGGGTAATACCCGTTCAACTTTGACACATCCTGACAAGAATGGCTTGGACTGCAGATGGGCGGATTTTGGCCGAATGCTCTGACCATTGGTAGGGTTGCCACCTTTTCATATGGCCAGGATAGGATATATTCCGGGCACAAATCAGATTCTACAGGACAACACATACCCACAGTCAGTACAATGGATAATACTTTTGTTTTATGCCTACATGTTAGCTTATTGTTGTAGCAGTTTATATGCTTCTTCTGTTTTGTTTACTTGCTTATTCTATTTCTTGTAACATTTGGTATGTTACATATGGAAATAACTATTGTATGTGACTATTACATGTGATGTAGGACATATTTATGTCATACGGTCTCAGGATATTTTACATTTAATGGTTTTGGTATGGACACAACTGCCCAGCTGTGAACTGTCTCTCACAATGTGGGACAGGTGGTAACCCTGACCATTGGACTAGACTTAGCTATTGGCGGCGCGCTAACACGATGTGTTTCACTTCCACTTGGTATAACTATCAACACTGCATTAGAATATGGGCACATGGTTTTAAATGTTATTTGTTAGAGGGATGGAGACTCGATATCCGCTAACGTGCATTTGTGTTTGCTTCTTAATTTTGTGTTCGCAAGAACTGTCTTGCATGCTTTGCATACGTTTCAGTATCCACGGACACTGACAGGTGTGATTACTATTGCAGGCAGACTGTAATATTCAGCATTTTAGGATGCACGTCAACAGCCGACATTTCCACACCTCCGTGTGGCACTTCGACATGCCCCATGCACTCACGCTCGTTTCCTATGCATGTGGATGTGGCGGCAGCGTGCCTTCATTAATATGCATATGGCGCAACTGTGCCATCTACACGCCGCATGGTCAGCGCAAGCCTAATGCTGGCCTTGCGCCGAGCTTCATGAATCCCAGGGTCAGTTTAGTCGAGCTTTTGAGTCTACTGAACAAAGTTGATTCCAGTTAAAAATCAAAAAGAAAAATAGTTTGCATGTGACAGCAATTATTATGATAACAAGTCTGTTCACCTCCCTCCCCCAATACATTGGGGGTGATTCATCAACAAAGGCCCTCAGAGCAAAATCAAGACGTGGAACAAATTGATTCTCAAGGAGAAGACTTCAGAAATGGGAGTGACCCTTTAGAAGATCCCCAGCCATGAAGATCAGAGAGGTTGTCCAGGAAACAAGAGATGAACCAACAGAGAGTGGAGAATTCTGGGAGTGGTCTCAGCAGATGGAAAAAGAACAATTGGTGTAATTACAGCAGGAACTGGAAGAATTCCATCCAATGGTAAAGATTGCTATGTGCTCTAGTCCAGTTAATGTCACCACTTTTTTTGATTTTAAAATTTATAATTATACTGATATGCAAATTGAGCCAGCTCACCATCAACTATTTTTAAAAAGATTTAATTTCATCCCCTCTAGTAAAGCAAAGAATGAGGATATTTTGCTTGATTTGAAAATGTTTACGAGAAAGCTGAATTTTCAAATTTTATTTGAGGATAAGAATGAGGTGGCTGAACAGCCTGTGAGATTGAGAAGAAAGAGCTTGGCTAACCCCACTTTACACCCTGTGATTAATATGATTGAGAGAATTTGTGAAAGGGATCTACGTGATGCTTTGTTGGAAAAGGCATTGTAATTTTCATAATCTTAGCATGCAGGATAGAGTTATATTGAATTCTATTAGAGCTAGGTATGATATTAGGTGTATGAAACCTGATAAGGGGGTGGTCTCGTAATCATTGATACTCATGACTATTCGGGACGGATGTACAATATACTGTTAGATAATAATGTGCACAGTGCTGTCTCATTGAATGAGATTAATAATGCCTACAGAGGCATCAAGGTGGTTCTGGATGAGTTTTTACTTTTTGATGTGATAGCTCAAGAGTTATATGACTATCTGAAGGTACCCAATCCAATTATACCTAAAATGTTCATCATCCTGAAGATTCATTCTAATATGGATGACCCACCATTACAACCAATTGTTGCAGCAGGTGAGTCATGTACTGAACCTTTGGCCAAGTTTAAGAACATTTTGACAGATTTCCATCACATTGTGAAAGACTCCAGGGACTTGCTCAATAAACTTCACTTAGAGAATGATATCAATCAATATGTGTTTGCTACTTGTGTTATTAGAGCTTTATTTTCAGTTATTCCCCACGAAGAAGGTCTATTGTGGTTTGTGGATATGATTTCCAGACATGGTCATATGACTTCAACAGAAGTAGATCTCTTGCAGGAGTTTATGGAAATGGCTTTAAATAACTTTTTAACTTTTAATGGGGAATTTTTCAAGCAAAAGCTGGGTGTGACTATGGGGGCTTCTTGCACCCCCATATTTGCAAACACAGTGCTCCTAAAATGGGAGTTGGATATGGTTTTTAAAATGCCCTCCTTTAAAAAATGTGCTGGGTACTAGATACCTGGATGAGCTGCTTATTATTTGGCAGGGCAATATCGAACAGTTTGCTGATTTTTTGAGAGACTTGGAAGGACTTACTGACTTTTTGCAGTTCACTTACATGGTGAACAAGGACAAGGTGAATTACTTAGATATTGAGATTTCACGGTCTTTTGTAAGTGGATTTGAGACTAGAATTTACTGAAAATCTACATTCTGTAATTCTTTCTTATTTTTTAAAAGTTGTCATCCATTCCACCAAAAGAGAGGGATCATGAAGAGTCAATTCATTAGAATTTCCAAGGACAATAAATGTCTAAGAGAGTCTGATTTTCTTAAGAACATGTTTAAGGAGCATAGATAGCCCACCAAATTGTTGAACAAGCTATATCATGAGATATGGGAAAAGAGGAAAGGCATCTATGCCCCTATTATAAAATATGGTGGCCAGGAATTTAACAGTGGTTACACTGTCTCATGACACTAATCATAATATGATGTTACATTACACCGTTGATGTCAAAAATATAGAAGGCATTATTCAGAAGAAATTTTTTCAGTGCCATGATGACATTAGGAAATTGAACAATATAGCACCTACTTTTATGTACAGAAAGAAATTTAATATCAAGAATTTACTGCAGAAGCCTCTTATTACCACTATAGATTCATTTTTAAATATCACCAGGAACTGTGGTACATGTAAACAATGCCAGTTCATTGAGTCTGATTATAATAATCTGATTTTTCAGACAATCATTAAGGAGGGTAAATGTGGTAGATTCAAATGTTTTTTCGAGAGAGTACTGTACTTTGTACACTGTGTCCGATGTTCCATGTTTTGCATAGGCAAAATGGACAATGCTTTGAATAAAAGACTCTACCAACATGTATATGGTATTCAACATGCTGACAGTAACTGTGATCTTGCCAAACGTTCTGGGACCTGTGTTGATTTTACTGGTTTTGCCTTTTCAGTTACCAAGCAGTTGGGTGCTTCAGCCTATGTGGGCGATTGGTGTAATAAACTGCTTAACAGTGAACTGCATTGGCAGCTCAAGCTGGATGCTACACGTCCACCAGGCTTGAATGAAAATGTTTCATTACATAGTGAACTTAAGAAATGAGCAAGCAAGTTGTAACTCTATTACTTGCTATTCTTGTATATTTCATCCTTTCACCATTCTTAGTGCTTGAGTATGTTTCAAAGGTAGTATAGTGGTGATTATTCCTGCTTTTCATGTGAGAGATCAGGGTTCAATTCCTTGATGATGGGTAAAGTGTTTTTTCAGTTTTAGCTCATTTTTTATAACTTTATGCTTATTAATGGAGTATTGGCAGGTGTGTCTTTTTTGGATGCAACAGCTACCATTGATTGTTTTTAAAGGCTGTGTGAGTGAAAAATATTATTTATAGGTCTGCATGACTTTGACTGACAGTTCTGATGCTGTCAATTCATTAGGATGAAAGCGCTCAACCGTTCAGTGTTATATTGGATAGTTTGTTTTTTGGCAAGTTTTAAAATGGTTTTCAAAATAAACATGAAATGTTGGAGCCCTTGTGTTGGAACGGACTGCTGGATTCTGTTTTTTCTTAGATTTATTGTGTATTTAGTGCTCAGGTTTTTTTGGGACTTCTACATTTCCTGGGTATGTGTGCTTCCAATACACAGGATTCATTCCATGATGGATTGCCTTTGTTTTATCTTCATTAATTTTATATACCAAAAAAGCAAACTCAAAATGTTCCACATAACTGAGATGTCCCTTCCTGGAATTATCGGGTACAAAATAATATCATCTGCAAATAAAGCCAACTTTTCTTGATTATCACACCAAATTTACCCTTGAATGTCTGAGTCCTTTATTTGTTTTTTGCCAATGACAATGTTTATTTTTTGGCAAGTTTTACAACTGTTTTCAAAATAAATGTTGAATTTTGGAGTCCTTGTGTTTGAACTGACTGCTAGATTCTGTTTTTTCTTGTATTTATTATGTATTCAGTGCTTGGGTTTTTTTGTCCTTTGGTTACTAGTTTTGATACCTGGAATCCACCTAAGTTTCATGATATTGCTGGTTTTCAAACAATATGGATCTGCCTGGAGACCTTACCTTGTTTCTACAGCAATTGACTTTTTATGCTGTTCCTGCTACATCTGAAGGGCATAATCCTCCTAGTTCCAGTGAAGGGAACAATCTGATTCAGTAATTATTCTCTTACCCACTGCGGACTCATGCCCAAGCTTTTGTAAATAGTTGCTTAGATATCAATCATGGTACTGTGCTCCAAAACCAATTACCTTCAAGTTTCGACCTGGATGTGTAACGTTTAATAAATTGTGATACAGTTACAACAGTGGTTTCCTATTTTTTATTTTTTATTTTTATTTCATCTCCTCCTACCTTAACTCTTACTTGTTGAGCCTCCTCTATCTCTAACCACACTTAAGTCTTCCATAAATATTTCCATTTTTACTCTTTCCTGATTTCTACATTTCTCTGCTTTATACAAATTTTCATAACATTTCTGGAATATCTCTAACACCTCTACAGGATTTTGGGTTATTTTCTTATTATAGACTCCCTATGTCTGGTGACAACCCTTTCTATTTTATTTTGCCTAGGTCATTATGGTAAAAGTTTTTATGCTCTGGAGTTTTTATCAAAAATAGTTGCTGAATAGCAATCTGTCTAAATTCATTCATATTATCCAGAAATTCTCTTGTTTTCTCTTTAATACTCTGCAGTTGAGTCTCTTGTTCTGTGAAATTCTCCTTATTCTGCAATAATTTAACATTTGTTGTTCCCTTTAAATAATTCTTATTACTTCTTAACCATATCTCTTTTTCATTTCTATCCTATTTTTAAACTCATTTTATCCCACTCGCTAGCTATAATTTCTGACTACCCATTCCTTAAATTCCTCTCTTTTTAACAGGTAGGTGGGAAAGCACAGTTGTCTCATTTTTACTTCATTACCTTGCATTCTTATCTTAGTTTTTACTGATGCATGATCTGAAATAGTTATTGGATATGGGTCTGTTGAAGCTTTCAATTAAATGTACATATTCCTGTGAAATATAATTTCTGTCTAGTCTATCCCAGTTATTGTACCTTGGGGAATAATATGTAAATCCTCTCAGAGTTCCTACTACTGAATTCACACCTTCCGTACCAAATATTTTCATAAATTTCTTCAGAAATCTACCCTCCTTTATTATATTTTCCCTCCTAGGTCCCCTGCATACATACTCACAGTTGCAAATCAAGCTCCAGTCCCCGTGTATAAGTAATGTTCCCTGCTGGAAGCTGATTATTTCTTCTAGAAATTTCTTAAGCTCCATAATAACAGTTTTTGGTGAAGTATAAATACAAGCCAGCATAATCCTACTCCTTTACCAATAGCCCCTTACTACCACAAAGACAATGGTACATCCTTAAGGGGTCATTTGCATATATCCCATGGGCATCCCTTACAGGAGATTTAAAGTATTACACTGTGAAGATTCTAACTTAGCCATATCTTTCTTGTAGTTTTTATAATTACACTTTAGGAATATATTGTGAATGATGTAATGTCATAAATAGACTTAGGTACAGAAAGATTTGATACTGGCTATGAGAAAAAAAAAAAGATTTTGTGAATGATACAAAAAATATTGGCCAGATTCAGAAAATTTACTGCATTGTGCTAAGTGAATTTTCTCACTGAGCAGCCATGTGCAGAGTGTGTGCAAGTCAGAAAACAAGCTACATGACATAGCAGGCCCAAATAATATGGTCAGTTGAGGTATGTGCTAATGACCATATAATGAGGTGCTGTGTATGATAATGAGGTAAAACAAGATGGTGGAGTTATTTAGAAACATTCAAATGCTATGCAGTGGAGCTGTCAACACAGCATATGTGAACTCAACTATACATCTGTGTTCTGACTGAGTATATCACATAACAACATTAATGGTTGCCACAGCAAGCAGCTGCTACTCCCAATGGTTCATAATGTCACAATCAGAGGAAGACTGAGCTTAATATTTCCTCCTCAATGTGACATTGTGAACTGGTACTGTTTCGATAGTGATACCATCCAGCAAATTGTAGAAATGTGTTGGCCTCATCAGTGGAGGACAATATATGTGTGGCTTTATACATTTTAGCTACAAGAAGCTTTCAGCAACCTACTGGAGATACAGTGGGGCTATCTCAGGCCTGTGCCTTGGTAATACCACATCAGTTTCCTGATGCCATGCTTTACCAAATGGTAGAGCATATGTGGTTTCCACATACCTCTGAGGGACTGGGGGCTATAGACTGTACCCACACTGAAAAAAAGGCCCCATCTGGTGAACTGGGAAGGAAGTACATGAGCCACAAAGGGTAACATACCATCAACTGCCTGTAATGCACTGGGTAAATCTACAATGTGTGCGCAGACCACACAGGCAGTTTTCACAGCTCCCACATATGGCACACATGTGACCTGTACCATTGGTTTGTGAGGGGTGACTTCCCAAAAGAGGCATCTTGCTGGTGATGACAGATATATCCTGGAGCTCTGGCTTATGACACACATAAGAAATCCACACCATCAAACAGACCTTGGGTACAGCTGTGCACTATTGCAAACCAGATACATTGCTGAGCATGTATTTAGGATGTATTTGGGATGTAAAGGCACACTTTCATTGTCTGGATTCATCTGGTGGTGCCCTGTAGTATGGCTCTGCCACATATGCCAAGGTACTGACTATGTGTATAATGTTACACAGTATTATACTTCAGAAACACACCAGAGTATACTCTTGCACAGCCAGTAATTCTCACCACAACAGTCAGAAGAGGCTGAGTCAGACAAGGAGCCAGAAGTGGAGCCAACATCAGGGGGTGAGCATGCCAGATGGAGGTGGGCACAATATGCAATGGCACTAGCAAAGAGGCAGCAGATTGCACAGAGCTTCACAACATAGTAAACAAAGGTTAAGCAAATACACTACAGAAAAAATGATGGAAGCAAAACTAGTGCCAGGCTGTGCTTACCCATGCGTAGTGTGACCATGCTGTGCATCAGATATAGGCAACACAAGTGAAAATATACAAAGAACAGGCCACAGTTATCATTATTTGCATAGGTGGAGAAGGGGAGTACAGGAGTGTGTATCTTTCACCGGGAAGTATGTGAGCATGAGTGCTGATAAGAGTAAAAAATACAAAGTGCTTTTATGTGAAGTGTCAGAAATGGTATGGACAAGTCCAGCCTTACGCACAGGTAAACCATGTGGTCATCTTATGCATTCCTCAGCTAGGGGCATCCTTCCAATTTTATTTATTTATTTTTTCCTGTTTTGTTATTTAGTAAATAAATGGAATAAATAAATAAAATCATAAAGGGTCCCCTAGCCAAAGAATGCCTTATGAAGGAAGATGTTGGCTTTGTAATGACAAGAATTAAAAACTCTGCACCCAGCTAAACAATTTGTGGAGCTTTGTAATCCTTTCCATCACACAGTAATGACTAAAAAGCCCAGTCAAGGTAAACAGTCAACTGCCTGTTTGATTACAACAGTAGGGGCAGCCTGCAATAACATGGGATAAGTATTTTTCCACTCATTCACACATATAGCACACTTTTTGTTATGTGCAGCTCTGTACCTGCTATCCTTTTCCCATTTATAACATTTTCTTTACCAGACTAGGACTGTAGTAAAGGAATGAGTATTATCTCATTAGTTGCAATAGCAGTGGCCACTTGAAGCAGCAGAACAGAAACACTGAACAGTAAGGTAAAAAAGTGCAGAGACTAATTTATTTGTTTGGCTTTACTGTAGTTCCCAATCACTTATTGGATATTGTTGATTTTTACCTCATGTTTTTGGTGTGTTCATCATTTGCTGTGGGTTTTTTTTCTTCTGGTAATCTAGCAGAGAAATGCTACAAATTTGAATGTCAGGCTTAGTATTCTTCCATTACGTCTTGATTATTACCTCATATAATGCGCATTTCTTTCTGACAGGTATTTGGTGAGACATTTAGTTTCGGACTTATTATCTTTGCAAAATATGTTCTAATATAAATGATGTTATTTTAGCAACTTTCTATTGTTTTTAGGGTTTTCTGGCAGTTCAACAATGAGTGAATAAATAAATGAGTAGACAACTGAGTTTTGAAAAAGGCATCTTTTACGGGTATCTGTCAGATCTTTGGCTGCAGTCACTAAATATGGTAACCATTCATATTTCATTCCTAATTTCCTTCCAAATACAGTGGATATAAAAAGTTTACACACCCCTTTTAAAATGCCAGGTTTTTGTGATATAAAAAAATGAGACCACAATAAATCATTTCAAAACTTTTCCCATCTTAAATGTGAACTATAACCTACACAATTCATTACTCATTTACATTAATACATGAACATTAGTTACAGTTCTATTTACATTTATACACAAACAGTAGTTACATTTATACATATACATTCTAAGATTTTACAGAGGTGGAAGTTACTAAAGAGAAAGCACACGTGGAACTTAGTTGATTGTGCAGTCAGCAGTTATGTATAAAATTTTTCTCATTTCTAATGTCTATATACAATATTTCCAAAAAGAGCTACTAAGCATTAATATAAAGAAATGAATATCATAATGTGTAAATTCAAATTACCTCGTTTAAATATATTAACATACAATCTAATGCTATTTATGATGTATCAGGCTTAGTTACACTCTAACCGCCATTTGAGTTGCTTCAGTGTTACAATACTTAAGCTAATCCCCTAATATGTAATCAAACATAAGTTTCCAGAGTTTCTGATAATAGGCTCATTTTTTAACATTTCTAATAATAAGCTTTTGAGAGGATATATATGATGTTGCCATTTTCCTAAACTCATTCCATGAGAGTTTGGTACGATCCAACCAATTTATGGCTATATATAGTTTAATCAATGAACAAAGAGTAATTATAATATGATAATGTACCTTAGGAAGTTTCAAGTCAGTGATGCAAAATTGATGTGCTACCACTATTGTATTTCTATTGTGTGATCTATCCAGCTTTTGTATTTGGTGCATTATGAAAATAAAAAATTACTATTGGAAAAAAATAAATAAATAAAAATAATGCAACCTCCCCTTTCTTTCACAAAAACATTTTGTAGTATTCTAAATTTAAACTTATGCATATTCCCTTTTTCTGAAATATGCTTATAAAGTACATTTGTATCAACGCAAAAAAAAAAATGTTCTCATTTCAGTAAGAGGTTGAGAAAATTATGTTAAGGAGAGTATTTGGATAGTATTGTACAGTGAAGATGTTTTAACCCTGTGATGAGCATGTACAGAAGCAGGATTGGTTAAAATGTTTACGCACCGGTTTAAAACTATTGAGTTTGTCAGAGTTTTATTTGAATGGGGATACTAGTCCAGACTTTAGCAATGCATTGGGAGTAGAGCGAGTCTCCTGCAACATTAGTTGACTTATTTGTAATTAATAAGAAGTTGTTACTAGAGCAGAAGTCACTTGCTGGACAGTAGGGTAGTAACAAGTTTTGTACTGCAGAGCATTTTTCTAGATGATGAATGAGTTTGTGTGCTGTAGTCAGTTGTGAATATGTTAGATAGTTGTGCAGTTCAAGCCAGTTTAATTGCTTTAAGATAAGACAGTGGTGGGTCATATGAGGGAAACTGGTGGCAAATTTAGTTATTCTATTGTAGCAGGACGTAAGTTTCTTTCTTTGAGTATTGTTTATTTTTGTTAGAACAGGAGCGGTGTATAAGAGAGTCAGCAGTAAGAAGGTGGTGACTGGAGTTTTTCTTGCAGTATCTGTAAGGAATCCATTGATCCTGTAAAGAGAGCCTACTTTCTGGTGTGTAGAATTAATGGAGTGCAGTATATACTGGTCATATTTGAGACTGTCATCTATTATAACGCCTAGAAGTTTTCTGTGAGTTACAGTTTCAATGACAGTATTATTTGCTGACTTTATTGTAAAACATTGCTTTTGATTTTGACAACTTTTTGAGGTGAAACGCATTAACTTAGTTTTTTTGTGGTTGTGTAGGATGTTTGATTCTTTCTGCCAGGTTTTACAGATGAGAAAGATTTACAGGTGTTGTTTTGGAGCTTATTTATTGTTCAGGCTGCATATAGTAATGTTGAGTCATCTGCATACTGAACTAAACTAGCATGGTGAGTGGAGGTGTGGAAGTCATTAGTAAATATATTAAATAGTAGTAGACCCAGGATAGAGCCCAGAGGGACACCTGTAGTAACTGGTTGAAAAGATGAGTAGGTTTGTTGCCATTTAATGGCTTGTTGTCTTGTGAAAGTCCTATTGAAGAGAGTCAAACGAGCAGTTGTTGCTGGTGTGAGACAGTATCGAATGCCTTTGACAAGTCTAAGAAAATGGTGGACACAAGCAGACCATCGTTTGTATGTCGGTTTATTATATTGGTAAAATGTAGTAGAGCAGTAGTGGTGCTCTGCTGAGGAGTAAAGCTGTGTTGTGTTTCTGAGAACAGCTTATTTGAGGTTAGGTATTGCATAAGCTGTATATGGATGCATTTCTCTAATATTTTGGAGATGGGAGAGAGAATCGCTATCAGTTTGTAGTTATTAAACTTGGTAAATGTGCCACCTTTGTGCAGTGGTATGATGTAGGAATTGTTCCACAGTGATGAGACTTATCTTTCTGCTATGGACCTATTATTTAGTGTGGACACTGGAAAGGCTGTGACTTCTGCAGCCATTTTTAGGTAGTCTGATGGTAGTTGGTCTACAGCTACAGAAGTAGTTTTTAGTTTAAGGAGCAGCTTCCTTATGAGATAGGTAGGTACTGGACTAAAACTGAAGAGCTGTGGGTGGTTTTGACTAGACAGGCATAGAGTGAGTGGGGCAGATGTGTTGGTGTCTAAGACATAATATTATAATTAATTGTATAAAGTAGCAATTAAGTTGTGTGGGGATAGAGTCTGTTGTATTGTCTGTTTTTGGAGAGGCACTAGTGGTCTTATCAGGGTGGAGTAGTTTATTTAGTGATGACCAAAAAAGTTTTGGGTGGTTAATATGTTCATCTAGTAAGTTGGCATAGTATGTTTGCTTATCCTGTTTGACATGGAGTTTTCTCAGGTTGCTAAGATGTCTAAATTGCTGGAGGGCATTTTGAGTTCTATGTTTATACCCATTTTTCCAGGCATTATCCCTTTTTGCCATGATGTTTTTTGTTTCCATTGGTGCAGGGTTGGACTTTACTCTTTTATTACATACTGGTGCTAGATTATTTAAGGTCTGTAAGAATACATTATTAAAGTGTTTTGCAGTAGTATTTAGTGGCATTGTAGTAAGTACATTCCAGTTATTTTGTTTAGTGTTTTATTGAAAGTATCTTTGTTGAAATTGGTTTTATTTTGTATATGATTATAGATAATATGTTTATCTAGGTTATGGTAAGTTCCAATAGCATATGTTGGTATGTGGTCACTTATGCTATCTGAGAGGCTTACTTTTGTCAGTTTGTCTGATTTGTTCATAAGACTCCATTCTAATGTTGAGTGTCTCCCTGAAGTTTTATCGATTCTAGCAGGTGTGGTTATTAATTGTCTGAAGTTGTACAAGTATATGGATTCAGTGAGGGTAGTGGAATTTATGAGTTGCAGATCTATATTTAGGTCTTCAAGTATTATAGTTTCATGGTTAATTTGTTGGGATATCCAATATGTGATGCTTTCAGCAGTATCAATGTTATTCCCTGGTGGTATATAAATTGCTGTTAAACATATAGTTCTCCTATTGTTGATTTTTTGGACTGTTATAAGTAGTTCAGCATTGTTAAATTTGGATATTTCCTGTGGGAGTAAGATAATGGTTAGGGGAAGTTTTATAGATGATTCCTACACCACCTGTACCTTTGTTTTGTCTGTTGTGCTTGAGTATATCGTATTCTGGGGGGGGGTGATCTCTTTATCTTTTATTTCTTTTTTAACCAGGTTTCAGTAGCTGTGACTGCACCAGGAGTATATGTGGCAAGATAAGCATGTATGCCATGGATTTTATTGCACATATATATTTAGTAAGGTGAGTTTGGATTCTGTTTTTTTGCTGAGATATATTAGGTGGCTGGTTTATTTGGGGGTTGGAAGTGATGGTTTTATGAACAGTGGGACCATGGTTGGGGTGAATATCTCCGCTAATTTTTTTATTTGATATTTTACAGAGGGAAGAGTGTGGCCAGTTATATTTTGGATATTATATTTACTTCAAATAAAACAGAAAAAGCACAAATGTCAGATGTTAAGCGTACATTAAACTTATAGGTAAAATCTGAAACAAGCAGCAAAATTATATATAGACTAGTAGATGATATTTTAAAAGGGCATTTATGCAAAACGGCTTTTCACAACAATCTTAAGAATACCAATAAAATGGTTCTAACTGAAATGCTACTTGCTACTGTACTGCTTAGAAGAATGTAACTGCATACAAGTACAACTATGTGGATGTGTGTGAATACTCAAAAATGCCAGTGACTAATAAAGTATGTTGAAATGTGGAAAGTAGGGCACATTGCTAAACATTGTTAACTAATGCTGTACCTAACAAAAATTTAACTTTTTACTGTTGTTTTCATAATGAAAATATAAATGCTGTGTCAATAAAAAAACTTGACTTCTAACTAAATGCTGAAAATATACTGACTGAAAGTGATAAAGCAACTGTTCCACTACCAAATGTGGAAAAAATAAGTCTTTTTTGAGATAGGAAAGGACCCTGTTAGGTAAAGTACTACATCCTGTAGTTTTAGTGGCTAATTTAATGCATGATGCTATGATAGGTTAAGGCTTTAACCATTTCAAGGCACTGTGTAAATTATGGGGGGGGGGGTCAGTTATTTACCATGCGGTCAGAATATGCCTTTAGTGAAAATGTGGATGGGGAGCAGCAGCCTGTGCACTGTTAGTAATACACAATCCTGGAAATATCTCTAATGAAATAAACTAGGTGAGGGTAACAGTAGCCTTATACATTATTAAAAATACATAGCCTTGATAAAGAAAGGGATGTGTACAGAAAGTTCAAAGGGAACAAAATCTGACAACACTCATTAGGAAGGAAGAGCCAGTGCTCTGTCAGAAACCTGTTACTGAGTTTTACCAGACAAACACAGTTGTTAACTCAGTGAAAGAAGTCAGTACAGGAAAAAAGGGGCACAAATCACAGGGAACATTGTCAGAAGGTATCAGCCATTAAAGTAAAGGATGTCTGATTTGAGAGAGAGGGTGAAACTCCTAATGAAAAGCTCACTGAGATGCCCATGCACTGGCCCAGTAATCAAGGAGCCTCAGTCATCACCACTAGCACCAGTGAGGGGCGTGCACATTAGGAAGGATAACAAGTACGCACACAGTAAAGTACAATTTCCCTTAAGAGCACACAAACATCACAGTCAGTCTGGGGCTGTTTTCTCCCTTTCTCTCCAGATTCCCAATAAGACTCCCGACTGGCATAGCTATAGGGTTCAGATCTTAGCCGAGTAGTCATGCCAAAACCTCCAGTACCCTCTCTGCCCGGGTCTATATTATATTATCGAAAGCCGACAACGTAGAATCTGACATTGTTGACACGAAAATATCGAACGCTCAGAATCTTGAGCATGTAAATGGAAATCTCCATAAGGGAAGATTTCCGTTTACTGCAATGTAGTGCAGTCTCAGAGTTGGTATATTTAAGTAGCAAGGATGCCCCCCTGCTTAAACCTGTTAGGGTACTTTTTTCTATTTTTTTTTGTCTTTTTATAAGGTCGATGTTTGAAGACATTGACCATATGGTGTTGACCATATGTTGTTCGATATTTTCAAACATCAGTCTTATAATATAGACCCCTCTATCCAAGCAGTGCTTCATGTCCCTGCTCAAGTAGCTGAGACACACACAAACTTTGAGATTTGGTTTATATACAGACAGACACTCCTGGGGAAGGCTGGCACAGGTTCTCCAGCTATGCCCCCTCCTGCCAGGCTATAAGGTAGTAATCAATGCCACCAACTGCTCTTAGCTACTAATAAGGCCCTTCTCAAAGGGTGACTAATTTCACTGTGTAATATTGCTGTTATCCAAATAGTAAGTATGACCCATGTCTAAAGCTATTGGAGTTGCTTGGACAGTATCACCAAATACATGCAATGTACTCTAAGAGCTTAAATTACCTTTACACAAAACAGCCACAGTTGAAAGGTTTAAAATATTTAATAATAAAAACAAGACAATACTTATTACTTCAACACAATGACAATACAGAGTTCAGAGATCACAGAAAAATGCCTTAAAATAATACTGTAGAACAGTCTGACATAAATATAGAAAACACCTAGACTAATCTAGCTAAATTTCTATCTAACTCTAAGAGAAATACTAAGATCTAAGATCATGCTTACAGTGCAAAGGCAGAGTGCTGGTGAGCTGATGTCAGCTTTAGACAAAATCCAAAATGCTCAATTCTCTCTCTCTCTCTGAGAAAATCTTAAATTGATAACACAGTACTGCTGAGTCATTTCACATTACATCACTCTTGACACTCCTCTGGTTTAGTTTCCCAGACTCACAGAACTTAAAATTGTAACATTTATTTGATCTTGCAGCTGCCAGGAAACCACAGCAATAAAGGTCACTTTGCATGTAAAACCTTAGTAATTATCTCTTAAATTAAGACAATAGAAAGAATTTGCTGGTCCAGACATCCTGTCTCCGTGCTTGAGATCAGTCACAAAGTGCTTCACTTATCAGCTTTCTTCCAGCAAGGTGCACTGTGGTTACATTCCTGAAGGTCAGAACATACACAGTTTTCTTTGCTTTTGTCAAACAAGCCTGTGGGTCATACTCATATTTATAAGGACATGTAATTATTTACAAAATTCTATCTAGTTAGGCTGCCAGCCTTCACACTCACTAAGAGAAGGAAGGGAGCCTGAACAAAGTTTTAAGTTTCACTCTGCTGTGTCAAAAAGAGTTATTCAGCAACAGATGCCCTAGCAGCAGAAACTTAAACACTGAAGTTTGTGAGGTAAATGTAAAGGATTTGTCAAACTAGAAAGAGGAAAGTCACTGGCATGAATTGGCTTTGGAAAAAGAAGAAATACATATTTCTGCATTCTTGAGTGAAGGTCTATAACTTCTATTTCACTTCACTGTTCTGATTTAAGTTTTCCTGACTTGGCAAGTTTGCAGGTTACTAATGAAAGTTTTCAAAAGCATGGTGGAAGTGTGCTATATTACACAAAGCTGGAGAAAATATACTCAGAAAAGAATGAGAAACAGATGAGCGATTGGCCTTATCCCATACCCTTATCTTGAGCTGAAGAATATTGTGCTATACAGGGTTAAGAAAAGACAAACAATAAGTACTAAACCATCTGTAAGTTTTAAAACATTTTAGAATGCTTGTAATGAAACTGGCACACAACTATATTCTGGGAGAACACTTATGGATGGGAAAAAACACAAAGCTAAAATTTTAGCTGGCTTTTACTGGCCTGTTATGACAAATATTAAGAGCTTCTTTGTAGCTTGTTCAGAATGTCAAAAGATGGTACCACACCTTTGTTTTAATAATGCATTGCTACCTATGGCTATATTTAAAATCGCATTTGAGTGAATAGCCATGGATCCTATAGGTTTATATGCCACCTAGTTTCCTGAAGCAGTGCTACCTTTGTGAAAAGCGAATACTAAGGTAATAGACAAAAAACTAGTGTTACTTTTCTCCAGAGCAATGATCCTCAAAGGGAACACTCATAGAGCAGGGATGTTTATTTTTGTCTATGGTAATGCACCAGCTTTGCCAGTGTTTTAAAGTAAAACAGTAAGAACTTCAGTGGCTATCCTCAAAGTAGTGCATTCGTGGAGTGCTTTAATAAACCTCTGACGTATTTGCTAAAGAACGCTGTAAAAAAAGATGCTAAAAACTAGGATCAATTACTTCTTCACCTCATTTCTGCTGCACACAAAAGTCCCAAGCTTCAACAAGCTTTAACCCCATTTGGTTTGCTATATGGTAAGCAACCCCAAGGCTTACTGGACCTAGTCAAGAAGAGTTGAGAAGAGGTGAAAATCTCATTTAAAAGTCTGAAGCATACTTTGCAAACTTGCAAGGCAAGACTTGTAATGCAGATAGTTAAGGAGCATATGCAACAGTAGATGAATAACGAGAACATCAGGGATTGTGTTAGTTTTCTTTGCTGGAAGTAAATTCCTATCAGCATGACGGGTCTATATTAGATAATCGAACTTTCAAAAGTTTGACTGTCATATGGTTGACACCATATGATCGAATTTTTGAAAGTTCGAATGTTTTAACAGAGATCTCCGTACAGCTCAGAATGGGAAGATTTGCCTTTTCTGCACTGTAGTGTGATCTTGGAGTTGGTATATTTAAAGAGCGGGGGTGCGGGGGTGCAGGCAGGCTTGCCCCCCTGCTTAAAACATTCAGGTAGGTTATTTGTGTAGTTTATTTTTTTTATTAGATATTCAAAGTTTTAAAAGTTCGATCATATGGTGTAGACTTTTGAAAGTTCAATTATCTAATATAGACCCCCAGCATGACAAGGGCTGCCATGGCAGGGCTAGCCATCCAGTGGTGTAAACCTTGGCTTAAGATGATTTCCATTGTTGAAGTGACACTTCAACCCCATGTGCAGAAATGGGAAAAGGTGTTGTGGATGGATGGGTGTCAAGGACCATTTAGGATTGTGGAAAAATGTGTAAAGTGAGTACCAAATTATGCAGGAGGGTTTTTCAACGGCAAAACTTGTTATTAGGCATATGACGAGTACCAGATGCACAAACCCCTTTTCTCTGAGGTATGCAAATTTTCCAAAGAAAATTGATTAGCTGTTAACTTTAATAGAATGCTTACTGAATGATGCCACAATGCTTAAATGAATTGCCTTCTTCAAATGCTAAAACTGCAGAGATAAATTTATCTTCTTCTGTAAAGCAAGAGGTAACAAGTAATGTGTTAATTTTTACAAATGTGGGAGTTGAGGTCACATTGCTAAGTTTTGTGCTGACACTGAAGAGAATGTTGCTGACAGAAATTAGAAAACTGAAGTGCATGGGTTAAATTAAGCTGTTTCATCAACTGGCATAATTGAGTCAGTCCTATATCATTCTGTTACAACCAAGCTACTGAAGTGCATTACATTTTCTGACACAAGGAATATTCAAATCCTATTAGGTTCTGGAGGCATTATCTCACTGGTCTCCTGGTGTGTAAACATAATGGTAGTAACCATGAAAAAGTGGAAGCAATATATATTCATATTGACATAAAAGACTATCCCCATCCACATGTAGAGATTCACATAGTTTTAGGGGGTCTATATTAAATTGTCAAAGAGACATTACAGTGAATGCCTCTTCAGCGACATGAAAAGAATGAACCAAAAAAAGGAGGATGCAGAACAAACCAGTAAGCAGAAACAAAGCACCCTGAACCACTGCTAGGTAGGCACACAAATTTATTAAGCCGAACAGTTCACGAATCAAATCACCATCACAACTTCATCAGATTACACTAATACATTCAGTTAACTGCTTTTATATACTCATCCAACTTTTAAAACAGCCAGTAAAACAATCATTGTACATAGAAATACATTGAGTTACTGCCCTCTACTGACAAGGAGGATTATTACACATTAATGTCACAATTTTGCTGATCTCATTTTTAATACAGGGGCAAGTGAGATCATGTCATTTAAACCAGGGAATTTACTGGCCTCCAACACCACTTGCCAGTATAATTCCCTGTATTCAACTAAAGTCTCCCACATACCCCTGGGGTCCTTTGGCACAACCTCTAATATAAAAACTGAAATTCAGCTTCAGGACAAGTTTTTGTGTGTTTGTACAGAGAATTTGTTTCACATTTTATACGAATATCATAGGAGTGCTCATAAATTCTCTGCTTAACCTTTCTTTCAGTCTTGCCAATGTAAAAGCATTACATTTTTACATAACCCAACATAAATAATCCCTTTTGTGTTGCAATTAAGTTTTTAAAGTTAAAATTTTGTTATTTCTGGCAGGTAAAGTAATGGTATCCCCAGTAATCAAATAAGAACAATAATTACAAGCACCACATTTAAATACACCAGCTTTTTGTTTGTACCTGCTAACCTTGAATTCCCTTTACTACCTCTTTCAAAAATATCCTTCAGGGTGTTCCCTTTCCTATAAATATGTTTTATTTCACCCTGGAAAATGTGATTTAAGTCAGAAACTTTAGAAAAGTTAATCCACTCTTTGTCAAAAATTCTTTTGATCACACCAGCTTGTCCATCATATGTGGTAATGATACCTGATATTCATTATTTAACCCATCTACTTTCTTGTTTGTGACTTGTTGAGTTGCAACATCTTCAATTTTACCCAATACAGGGCAAACCTTCCCTTCCTCCCATCACTGACTTCTTTGGAAACTCTATCAATGAGCTCTTCGGGTAGCCTCTATTCAGGAACATGTTTCTCAGGTTTTTACATTCGTTACCATAACATGCATCATCAGAAGTCATTCTACACTTTTCTGGTGTGGGGGTGCGAACTTGAGTAGTGCAGATAAGAATTAGAAAGGTCTCTTTTCTATAAATTCTAGACTCAAAGCCATACTCAGTTTTAGATATGTTAACATCAAGGTATTTCAATTCATCAGTAGTGAATTTGTGAGTGAATTTTAAAAATTCTGTGGTACCATTTAGGTATTCCACAAAGCTACCAAATTCATCTTGAGTGCCTGCCCATAAGAAACACAAGTCCAGAAATCTACCATACAACTTCCATAAACTACTATATTCTGAATTCAGTACAAACTTATTCTCCCAGAAGGACATTATAGTGTTAGCATAAGTGGGAGCACAGTGTGCCCCCCCGCCACACACTTAGTTTGTCGAAAATACTCTGAAAGAATATAAAATTATTCTTTAGGACAATCTCCATTAATAACAAAACAGTTCTGAACTCATTGTGCCCTAGTAGTTTGGATTCAAGTAGCTTTTCTTGGAACCAACCAAGCCCTACATCATGGGGTATACTTGTAAATAAGTCAATCACATCCAAGGTACCAAAACCTTTTGTTTCATTTGCAAGTGATTCATTTAGTTTTCCTAAGAAATGCCACGAATCTTTTAAAATAACATTGTTGTCACAAACAAGCTTTTTTATCTTCTGGTAGGTGCAACACTATCACCCTCAAAGGTGGGTCACTTTCATCTTTATGCACCTTTGGTATCCCAAATATGGAGGGTATTCTCGGTTTGTCTACATGCAAATATTTAAAAGTACTCATGTCAATAACTCCATCCATTAATAAGTCATTTAAAATAACATAATTTGCTCTCATAATTAATGGCATCCATTCGGGCTTCATAATTCTTATATTCTTGTTCTCACTTAATGATTTCAAAGTTTTCAACTCTGGGTCTGTTAAATTAGACTGCACTTTGTGACAACTCAGAATTTTCCTAAGCTCGTGTTCCAAGCTCAATTCAAAGTTTCTTAGCTGAGGGTGTGTTGGGGATTAAAGGTGCTCTTACTTCATCTACATTGTTCATGTTGACACCATTTCCTTTAAAATATAATTCTAAGTTTTTCTTCCTAATAAATAATTTAATATCAATTAAAAGTTTAAAAATATTTGTTTTCTCTCTAGGTATAAAACCAAAACCTTTTGTCAATAGTTCAAAATGACTACTGTTAATTGCTACATCTGTATAATTGAAAATATTAAAATCATTATAACTGTATTTAAAACCACAGTTTGTAATTATTCCCAGTAACAGGTTCCTGTGCATAAGTCTCTCAGACCGCCTTAGAGGTGGAAATGCAGCATCATAATCATTCTCTAAAGGCAATTCATTGTCAGAAATGTCGTTGTTAGGTTCTCTGTAGTGATTAATATCATAATTTCTAACATTTCTCACCCAATTGTTTCTTTGTTTTGTATTCATTTAAATCTCTCTCAATCTTGTTTAATTTTCTGTTTTTAACCTCCAAACATTTACTTTCTAAATTATTTAATAGTTTATGATATTTGCTTCTCTCTTCTTCCACTGTAAATAGTAAATCGTGAGTAATGTCCTTGTTTATACATTCTACAGTTTCTTGCAACTTCTTTATTTCTACCTCATTGTTTTAATGATAGCCCTCATTATATCAAAACCACAATTATCAAAAGCCTCTATTAGTTCAAAATAAAACTCTGTACCTTCCACAACCTTGTTAGGGTATTTGTTCTAAACAATACTTTAAATAAGTGTTATCCATTTCTAACATTTTGCATTTGTATAAAAATAGTCCAGGTCATCAAGCTTTTGAGAAAAAGTTCCTTGTAGTTTATCATTAGTGTTGTTTTGCTAGCAAAATCATAAACAACATTGAATAAGTCACTGAAATGTCTTTTTGTACCTGTAGAGTTTAAACTACCACCAGGGCCAAAACGAACTCCTTCACCCATTTTTCTAACATTGTTAGGCTGCTCAGATTGTCCATGGTCGGTTTCTTCAAGCAAAATGGGAAACCATCCAGACTGCTGGATCCTGCTCCATTTCGTCTTTCTACATCTCCGGAATCATTTTCCTCACCAACAGCCCGTCTCTCTCGGCCTCAAACACTCGATGCACTTCCTGGTTTCCTGGTTCCAATACAGACGTCAATACTGAGGCCAAAGATTGGCTGACTGGGGTCAAAAGCCCACAAGTTGAGTGAGCTGTCCGATAAGCTTCCTGAGCTCACCGACTTCATTAGTCTTTGCTCCATTGCTTGCCACACTCCCAGCAGGTGATTCCATCCCAAAGTTACTAGTAACCGAGGATGCAGAACAAACCAGTAAGCAGAAACAAAGCACCCTGAACCACTGCTAGGTAGGGACACAAAATTATTAAAAATAACGCTGAATCAAATCACCCACAACTTCATCAGATTACACTAATACATTCAGTTAACTGCTTTTATATACTCATCCAACTTTTAAAAACAGCCAGTAAAACAATCATTGTACATAGAAATACATTGAGTTACTGCCCTCTACTGACAAGGAGGATTATTACACATTAATGTCACAATTTTGCTGATCTCATTTTAATACAGGGGCAAGTGAGATCATGTCATTTAAACCAGGGAATTTACTGGCCTCCAACACCACTTGCCAGTATAATTCCCTGTATTCAACTAAAGTCTCCCACATACCGCTGGGGTCCTTTGGCACAACCTCTAATATAAAAACTGAAATTCAGCTTCAGGACAAGTTTTTGTGTGTTTGTACAGAGAATTTGTTTCACATTTTATCACGAATATCATAGGAGTGCTCATAAATTCTCTGCTTAACCTTTCTTTCACTCTTGCCAATGTAAAAGCATTACATTTTTACATAACCCAACATAAATAATCCCTTTTGTGTTGCAAAGTTTTAAAGTTAAAATTTTGTTATTTCTGGCAGGTAAAGTAATGGTATCCCAGTAATCAAATAAGAACAATAATTACAAGCACCACATTTAAATACACCAGCTTTTTGTTTGTACCTGCTAACCTTGAATTCCCTTTACTACCTCTTTCAAAAATATCCTTCAGGGTGTTCCCTTTCCTATAAATATGTTTTATTTCACCCTGGAAAATGTGATTTAAGTCAGAAACTTTAGAAAAGTTAATCCACTCTTTGTCAAAAATTCTTTTGATCACACCAGCTTGTCCATCATATGTGGTAATGATACCTCATTATTTAACCCATCTACTTTCTTGTTTGTGACTTGTTGAGTTGCAACATCTTCAATTTACCATCACTGACTTCTTTGGAAACTCTATCAATGAGCTCTTGTAGCCTCTATTCAGGAACATGTTTCTCAGGGTTTTACATTCGTTACCATAACATGCATCATCAGAAGTCATTCTACACAAGCGCACAAATTGCCCTTTTATAACACTCCTTTTCTGGTGTGGGGGTGGAAACTGGTAGTGCAGATAAGAATTAGAAAAGGTCTCTTTTCTATAAATTCTAGACTCAAAGCCATACTCAGTTTTAGATATGTTAACATCAAGGTATTTCAATTCATCAGTAGTGAATTTGTGAGTGAATTTTAAAAATTCTGTGGTACCATTTAGGTATTCCACAAAGCTACCAAATTCATCTTGAGTGCCTGCCGAAATCTACCATACAACTTCCATAAACTACTATATTCTGAATTCAGTACAAACTTATTCTCCCAGAAGGACATTATAGTGTTAGCATAAGTGGGGAGCACAGTGTGCCCCCATCACCCACACCTTTTGTCGAAAATACTATACCTCTGAAAGAATATAAAATTATTCTTTAGGACAATCTCCATTAATAACAAAACAGTTCTGAACTCATTGTGCCCTAGTAGTTTGGATTCAAGTAGCATTTCTTCGAACCAATCAAGGCCTACATCATGGGGTATACTTGTAAATAAGTCAATCACATCCAAGGTACCAAAACCTTTTGTTTCATTTGCAAGTGATTCATTTAGTTTTAATAACATTGTTGTCACAAACAAGCTTTTTTATCTTCTGGTCAATGTACTTGGCCAAAGGTGCAGTGACCCTTCCTTCGACACTATCACCCTCAAAGGTGGGTCACTTTCATCTTTATGCACCTTTGGTATCCCAAATATGGAGGGTATTCTCGGTTTGTCTACATGCAAATATTTAAAAGTACTCATGTCAATAACTCCATCCATTAATAAGTCATTTAAAATAACATAAATTAAGCTGCAATATTAATTTCATTCAAGGATATTCTGGTGTATTTGGTATTGTCATTTAATATGTCAAACATTTTGCTCTCATAATTAATGGCATCCATAAGCACAACCCCCCCCCCCTTATCGGCCTTCATACTTCTTATATTCTTGTTCTCACTTAATGATTTCAAAGTTTTCAACTCTGGGTCTGTTAAATTAGACTGCACTTTGTGACAACTCAGAATTTTCCTAAGCTCGTGTTCCAAGCTCAATTCAAAGTTTCTTAGCTGAGGGTGTGTTGAGGGATTAAAGGTGCTCTTCGTTAATTCTACATTGTTCATGTTGACACCATTTCCTTTAAAATATAATTCTAAGTTTTTCTTCCTAATAAATAATTTAATATCAATTAAAAGTTTAAAAATATTTGTTTTCTCTCTAGGTATAAAACCAAAACCTTTTGTCAATAGTTCAAAATGACTACTGTTAATTGCTACATCTGTATAATTGAAAATATTAAAATCATTATAACTGTATTTAAAACCACAGTTTGTAATTATTCCCAGACTGGTCGTCTCCTTTCCTGAGCTCCCCAGTTTCTGGTTTTGTAGTTTTTGAATTGTAGTAACAGGTTCCCTGTTCAGACCGCCTTAGAGGTGGAAATGCAGCATCATAATCATTCTCTAAAGGCAATTCATTGTCAGAAATGTCGTTGTTAGGTTCTCTGTAGTGATTAATATCATAATTTCTAACATTTCTCACCCAATTCTTAGGCTTCGGGTATTGTTTCTTTGTTTTGTATTCATTTAAATCTCTCTCAATCTTGTTTAATTTTCTGTTTTTAACCTCCAAACATTTACTTTCTAAATTATTTAATAGTTTATGATATTTGCTTCTCTCTTCTTCCACTGTAAATAGTAAATCGTGAGTAATGTCCTTGTTTATACATTCTACAGTTTCTTGCAACTTCTTTATTTCTACCTCATTGTTTTAATGATAGCCCTCATTATATCAAAACCACAATTATCAAAAGCCTCTATTAGTTCAAAATAAAACTCTGTACCTTCCACAACCTTGTTAGGGTATTTGCATACCCTAAGCCCTTTGGGCACAATTTTCTGTTCTAAACAATACTTTAAATAAGTGTTATCCATTTCTAACATTTTGCATTTGTATAAAAAATAGTCCAGGTCATCAAGCTTTTGAGAAAAGTTCCTTGTAGTTTATCATTAGTGTTGTTTTTGCTAGCAAAATCATAAACAACATTGAATAAGTCACTGAAATGTCTTTTTGTACCTGTAGAGTTTAAACTACCACCAGGGCCAAAACGAACTCCTTCACCCATTTTTCTAACATTGTTAGGCTGCTCAGATTGTCCATGGTCGGTTTCTTCAAGCAAAATCCGAGGAAACCATCCAGACTGCTGGATCCTGCTCCATTTCGTCTTTCTACATCTCTGGAATCATTTTCCTCACCAACAGCCCGGCTCTCTCACACTCAACACTCCGATGCACTTCCTGGTTTCCTGGTTCCAATACAGACGTCAATACTGAGGCCAAAGATTGGCTGACTGGGGTCAAAAGCCCCACAAGTTGAGTGAGCTGTCCGATAAGCTTCCTGAGCTCACCGACTTCATTAGTCTTTGCTCCATTGCTTGCCACACTCCCAGCAGGTGATTCCATCCCAAAGTTACTAGTAACCAAAAAAAGGAGGATGCAGAACAAACCAGTAAGCAGAAACAAAGCACCCTGAACCACTGCTAGGTAGGCACACAAATTTATTAACAGTTCACTCGAAAAATAACGCTGAATCAAATCACCATAATGCGTTCACAACTTCATCAGATTACACTAATACATTCAGTTAACTGCTTTTATATACTCATCCAACTTTTAAAAAACAGCCAGTAAAAACAATCATTGTACATAGAAATACATTGAGTTACTGCCCTCTACTGACAAGGAGGATTATTACACATTAATGTCACAATTTTGCTGATCTCATTTTTAATTTTGAGTCTAGAATTTATAGAAAAGAGACCTTTTCTAATTCTTATCTGCACTACTCAAGTTCGCACCCCCCACACCAGAAAAGGAGTGTTATAAAAGGGCAATTTGTGCGCTTGTGTAGAATGACTTCTGATGATGCATGTTATAATGTAAAAACCTGAGAAACATGTTCCTGAATAGAGGCTACCCGGAAGAGCTCATTGATAGAGTTTCCAAAGAAGTCAGTGATGGGAGGAAGGGAAGGTTTGCCCCTGTATTGGGTAAAATTGAAGATGTTGCAACTCAACAAGTCACAAACAAGAAAGTAGATGGGTTAAATAATTCAGGTATCATTACCACATATGATGGACAAGCTGGTGTGATCAAAAGAATTTTTGACAAAGAGTGGATTAACTTTTCTAAAGTTTCTGACTTAAATCACATTTTCCAGGGTGAAATAAAACATATTTATAGGAAAGGGAACACCCTGAAGGATATTTTTGAAAGAGGTAGTAAAGGGAATTCAAGGTTAGCAGGTACAAACAAAAAAGCTGGTGTATTTAAATGTGGTGCTTGTAATTATTGTTCTTATTTGATTACTGGGGATACCATTACTTTACCTGCCAGAAATAACAAAATTTTAACTTTAAAAACTTTTGCGAATTGCAACACAAAAGGGATTATTTATGTTGGGTTATGTAAAAATGTAATGCTTTTTACATTGGCAAGAGTGAAAGAAAGGTTAAGCAGAGAATTTATGAGCACTCCTATGATATTCATATAAAATGTGAAACAAATTCTCTGTACAAACACACAAAAACTTGTCCTGAAGCTGAATTTCAGTTTTTTATATTAGAGGTTGTGCCAAAGGACCCCAGGGCGGTATGTGGGAGACTTTAGTTGAATACAGGAATTATACTGGCAAGTGGTGTTGGAGGCCAGTAAATTCCCTGGTTTAAATGACATGATCTCACTTGCCCCTGTATTAAAAATGAGATCAGCAAAATTGTGACATTAATGTGTAATAATCCTCCTTGTCAGTAGAGGGCAGTAACTCAATGTATTTCTATGTACAATGATTGTTTTTACTGGCTGTTTTTTAAAAGTTGGATGAGTATATAAAAGCAGTTAACTGAATGTATTAGTGTAATCTGATGAAGTTGTGAACGTATGGTGATTTGATTCAGCGTTATTTTTTCGAGTGAACTGTTCGGCTTAATAAATTTGTGTGCCTACCTAGCAGTGGTTCAGGGTGCTTTGTTTCTGCTTAATGAAAAGAATGAACCATGAATTTTGCAAACTGCCAAATCAGTGATTTTTTTTCCATGGGGAAAAAAATCACTGATCCGGCCAGAAATGAAACACCACAAACAAATAACTCAAAGTGGGGGGCTTTGCCCCCATACCCCCCAATGTGAGGAGCTTTGCCAACCACACCCCCTAACTAAATATACCAACTCCAAGATCGCACTACAGTGGGGAAAGGGGCAAATTTATGCTGATAGCCAAGTCATTTTTTTCCTGAGGAAAAAAAATCACTGATTCAGTCATTCGCGTAATTTGTGGTTCGCACTTTTCGTGTCGATGAAGCATTTGCTGTAATGCCTCTTCAGTAATATGATATAGACCCATTTTAGGAATAGTATTGCAGACTGTGACTATAAACCCTGATATGACTCAAGATATAATATTAGGAAAACATTTCCTCATTTTAAAGCACTAATGAAAAACGGAGGAGGGACATTCTATAGACAGACTGTCACAGGCTGATACTTTTAGCAAGCAAGAGGTAAAGCAGCAGCATGATGCACCCTTTCAGTTTAAGTATGCAGAGAGGGTACATAACAAGGAAGTGCACATATACAGAGATCCAGAATCAAAGCTGGGGAAGGCAATTGGCATAGAATCTATAAAAAGGGCTAGAATTTTCTTCTGGTAAGACAGTAAAAAATATATTTTCTGTTATTAGGGCATGTCCCGATCACTGACTAACAGAAACCTACAACTGTAAGAGATGCCATTATAGCAAATAAAAGTGATCAAACAGGAAATTTCGAAATAAGAATCAGTTCAAGAAAGATATATAAATTATACACAGAAACTTAGAAGAAGTGATGACATATATGGAGAAGATAAAAGCAGGTAAAGAAGGCAATTGAATCAGAGCTGTCTGAACAAAGTGAATACAGAGAGTGAGATAAGTAGGAGAATGTGTAGTTCTGAGCTTACTTCTACTACTGTGAATAATATAATTCAAACAAAGGAGGAATCTAAAACCAAAGAAAACACAAAATGGTGACACATTTTTTTCTAACATATACTTTGCAGTGGAAGAGAAAAATAAAAAGAAAATAAAGTGAGAGGGTGATGTCCACTTATGCTAAGGGAGTTGGAGATGAAGGTAAAAAGAAACCACTCACCATGCCTGTTCTGATAGCAGAGAAAGTAAACAAAAATGCATTTTTTTATTACAACTAACTGTTGCAGGGGAAGATATTGATGAAGGTGTAGTGCCAGTACTTTTGGGAGAAGAAGTTGCATATTCCACCTTGAGGCAAGATACTGAAGAAAGTAACAAGGAATTAGTGGCCTTACAGATAAGCCACATACACTCTACTCTAAAAAAAGCATGGAGGGAATATGATAATATAAGCAGAGAAGGGGAAAATATAACTGAGGTTATAGGGGAAGACAGCAAACAGGATATTTCCATTACTTTTACTCGTATTTAGAGTAAAAAACAACCTCTTATATACAATAAACAAAGAATGGGAATATTTTTGCATCACTTATTGGTATAAAAAACTTTTAGGGCAATAGTAATGAAGCTCACTCAAGGCCATGTGTTAGGAAGCCACCTGAGGATGGACAAAATGAAGGCAAGAGTATTAACCAGATTTTACTCTTTCATCATCTAGGATAACTGAGTCAACCCTACAATAATTGAGCACCCATACCCAAGGTTACAAATACCCCTTAAAAATAACCCTAAGGTATCAGCACTTGGTAGATACATTTGAGAAGCATGGCTAGGCATTAAAAGGCCCCTGGGGTCATTAGCATTAGCTTAGTAATCACCTGCAAACCTATAAGACATAATGAGAGAGAGAGAACTTCGGTATTTCTTGTTTAGAATGTACGAGAACTGCACCCAGTACTTGATATAAAAGCTACCTGATCACAATGCTTATTGTAGACGTGCCATTTAAATGCATTACTATGTACATTGTAGAATCATTAATAAAATCTAGCAGTGGGTATAAGCATATACTAGTCATAGTGGAGTAAGCTACCAAATTTCAAGAACCAGTGCTGTAATGTAAAGCTAATGCTAATATATTGCTAGTAAACTGGCACTGCTACTCTTCAGAGCGAGCATGACCTAAAGCGAGAAAAACTTAGCATCTAAGGCACTCCACCTTTATGTCAAGGGTAGCGGCTCTACATTGCTCTTAGTAGTCCATAGCTGCTCTACATTTCTCATAGTTTACATTCACTAATCCAAAGCTGCTTTACACTACTCATAGTTCACAGATGTCAACATTTTTTTTTCCAAATCTTTACACTAAAATGGAAGATCAACCTGCATGTCTATTTTCTGTTGCCAGGCACATAGTACTTGGTATCATCAGACAGTGTAGTAACTGCCATATACTTTCAGATTATCATCTCTTATTTATCACAAATGCCTTGCTTTGTGAGATATGAAAGCATTTAACTAAGATGAAGGCCTCACTTTCGCACACAGAAAAAAACATCAACTATGAGTATTTCATGCTGCCACCACAATCTATATCAAGCCTTGCTAAAATGTCTTATGTGAGGCTCTCATTAATTCATGTTAAGACCTCCTAGATCCATGAAGATGAGGTCTCAGTGGAAATTCAACAAGATAATACATTCAGCTGCATCCTCAGAGGAGTCACTTGGAGTCAAATCACCTCAAACCCTATACATCAGACCACTCTATAAATAAAAAAATGTCTTTGTGGTCAGTGACTATAGTCAGGCACACTGGTTATCCACTCAGAAAGCTGGTCAAAGACAGAGTGATGATAAGTTCTCTTTCAGGTGCCAGTATCTCCGATATCTGAAGGACTGTTAACACCCTTTTTCCTGACAAATTTCACAAAAATATGGTGATGTTGGTGAGAATGACTAAGGGTGCAAGCCCATGAGGGACATGCACAGAGACATGTCAGAGCTCTCCATGCATGTGATAAATGTAAGCAAGACACTGGTCTAGAGTGACAGTCTTTCTTCTCCAACAATGATGTCTAGGAAAAAAGAAACAATACTTGTCTTCGACAATTGGCTAAATAGTTGGTGTGATTCAAGTGGGATCCACTATGCATCAGCAAGGGGTACTAGAGAGTTCTACTTGCTTTGCAAAGGATGGCCTGCATCTCTTATTCTAAGATATCTACATACTGACTAAAGCCTATGCTGCCCACATAGTGGTTTTTAGGCAGAGTCCAGGTAATGGACATTCTCAATTTAAGTAACATAATAAATCCAAAATAGGTTCACATTAAGGTATCACTGCTCAATGCCAAAACTTTCAGCGACAAATTGTCGGACCTTGAGGCTCTACTACATTTAGAACACATCCATATATTTTAAATGACTGAAGTGTGCTTTAAATGTATGGAAAACACTCTCTCTCTCTCTCTCTCTCTGTACTTTGTTTTTGCACCTACCATGCCTTAGGGCCTGATGTCAACTGTGTGGTGTTTCCAAATTTGTTAAGGATCATAGCACCTCCAGACAGAATACTAGTGATACACAAACCAAACTCATTAAACTCTAAATCACACTAAACAGGACCAATTATCAGTTGATAGTCTGTAACAGGACACCCTCTATGTCCCCTGAAAAATCTAGTAAGGTTCTTAAATGTACTTGATGAACTCACCATTAACAAGAACTCCATTGATTTGTGAGGCTTTAACTCCCCTTCAGTGAACTGGAGAACCTATACCTCAATGTAGGATATGCCCAAAAGTTAATAAAATTAATAAATAAAAATTCCCTGGATCGGATTGTTAACAAACTCACTGGAGGACATAATACCATTGACCTGGTCCATACAAATATAACTTCATTATGCACCCATCCCTGTTATCTCCTTCTGTGGTTAAGCTGGATCATAAACCAGTGACTTTCCCCCATTCAAAATCTCTGACTCCCCTGATATCAATATCTCACCATTCAAAAATTGCAAACATATTAATTTCATCAAATTCTATAATGAAGTCTCAGTATTTACTTACAGCAGAATTAATCCCAACACTATCACAGCAGGTAGTTTCATAAAGGAGTTTTACACCCACTCATATAAATGCATAGAAATGACAGTTTCAATCAGATCTAAATGTAATGGGAAATTCAAAAACAAGCTCCCTGGTGGTCTGCCAATAAAAAAAATCCTTAAAGTATATAGCAGATCAAAATCCCACATATCAAAAACAGTACTAGAAATATTACTAAAAATTTAAAAAATACTATTAGGTCTACTAAAGCAGCTCATGAACCTACATTAGCATCTGAAGCAAAGAAGAATTACAAACCCTTCTTTAGCTAAGTTAGGAAGCTAAAAAATGTTGATTTGAAACTCTTTTGTATGGTGCTGCCTATTCTAGCCCATTAGATGTTGCAAACATACTAGTAAACAATTCCAGCATGAATTTTACCCTAGATCTGGCCATCCAAAGTTCACTTCTCCCTGAATAATTTAAATCCCAAATATTGATAATGAACAGGTACTGATGGTGTTTTCCAAGACCAAAAATACTGCTTCTATGGGACTTGATGATATACTTTACAGTTTAATAAACGGTATGATGCATGCTTGACAGAGTCAGTCCTTGAACAGTTTAACCTAAGCTCAGCCATAGTTTTTTTACCAGAGGTTTGGCGCACGCTCCAGAAGGATGGCCTTACAACTGACTTCAGGAGTTATAGTCTCATTAGCTTGATGAGTCTCTTCTGTAAAGCCATGGAACATATTAGAACTGGCCTTATAAACTGTGATATCAAAAATCTCATCAGACTAGACCCTGAGCAGTTAGGCTTTGCTATTTCTTTGAGAGAGTGACACAGACTGTCAACAGCTGTCCATATGATATACCCAGACCTGGCCAAGGCATTTGACACCATCTCCCATGCAAGTATAGTTCGTAAGATTAACACTTTGAAATAGATCTTCGTGTGGCAAAATGGATAGCAACTTGACTAAAAGATGGAAACCTCACAGTGCAGGTGGCAAGTGCCTGACTGGAGAGTAAGAGGAGACTAGTGGTGTCTCACATGGCTCAGTGCTGCACCTCTTTTGCACAGCTTCTACTTTTCTGATATACAGACCATGAACCAAGACTTTTGCTAACTAAGCCTACAAATGAGTGCAAACTGGGAGTCATTATCAAGTACCCTCTGACACTTAAATCTTTCAGCAAGACCTTACACTTCTTCGTACCTAGTGTACTAAAATGAGCTAAAATTAAATGCAAACAAATGCAATATTTTCACATTTGGTAAGCAACCCATCTCCCAGCACACAGCATAGACAGGACCCCACTTCAAAATGAAAACGGTGTCACAGACCTTGAGAAATGGGTTGATAATTCCCTCTCATTATGAGATCATTATGAGTCAGTAGTAGTCAAGAAATGCTTCTACTTCATGCAGTTAATTGCTAAGTAATAGTATCCAGATCTAAAGAGGTAACAGTTTCATTATCTTCAGCATTAATCAGACCGGTTATTGGGTACAACCCTCATTCAGGTGGCACCTCACTAGGCATATCAAATAAAACAACCCCGGAGGGTCCTAATTTAGAAGATTGTCTGCCTAAAAACCCTAAGCTACAAAAAAGAGAGGAAACACTGTCCCTTTATACAGTATTTTACAAATGCCTCACAGGACATCTATGCCTTGCCTTCAATGCCATCAGCGACCTAGTGGTCATGGAACTATTGTATCTCCACAAAACAAATGGCTCCACTAATACTAGAACCAGAGACCTAAATCTTCACCAGCAAATAAAACATGATGCAAGACTCCTCTTGCAAATTACGCAGTGTAACCCACTAGCTTCCTTCAAACAGGACCTGGATTACTGAATGGGTACTGACAAATATACCGTGGGCTTGACTGGCCTTCCCTTCCTTGAGAGAGGGGTTACAGCCTAAGGTGAGAACTGGCAATGCATAAATAGTTGCAAGACGCAGGTGCCTTGAGTTTTCTATGATCCTATGGGAACTGAATTAGTTCTGTCAATGCTTAAGTCAAACAGTTGAAGACACATCTACCATTCTTATGTTGATAGATTAGTCAAAAGATTTAATGAAACACTAAAAGTCATGCTAAAAAAAATATTCCTGCAGATACAAATAACTGAGAGTAGTTATTACTTTACCTATTTTTACATCAGGGAAGTGTCACTATCTTCAACTGGGTTTACCCCCATATGAACTTGTGTACAACAGGCATCTGTGAGGGCTGTTTACATTGCTGAGGAAACTTGAGAAGAAGAAAATAATCCATTTAAAAGTCAGTTGAGAAAAGCAAGTACATTAATATTTATATATTATGCACTACAGCTCAGGTGTACTCTTCAGGTAAGACAGTATTCATTTCAGAGCAGTTGAGTATGTTGTGAGACAGAGAAGGCAGGTATAGCTTAGTAGCACTAGTTTATAGCAGTGAGATAGCTGAGGTATGATGAGTGTAGAATATAAAGGTGCAGGGAGATAGGAGATGAATTGGAAAGAGACAAATGGGGAGATAAGAGGTAAAAAGATGAATGTAAAAGGCAGGGAAATGAGGTAAATAAGATAAATGGAAAGACGGTGGACAGGTAGGAAGTGAGTTGGAGGGAAGGCGGGGAGGGATTTTATGGGGTGAAGAAAAGCTTTTCAAATGTTTGTAAGATTACAGTATCCTGCCTAAGAGGGATGAGGTGAGGAGTAGCCTGTATTGGGAAGCTTTGAGGTTACCCAGGTGTGGAGCATGAACAGAGCCAAGAGTCTGCTTGGTGTTGTCTGAGCTTGGGTTTAAATTCTTTTAGGCTGACTATTTATTTTAGGGGGAGTGATAGTTTGTTCTAGAGCTTTGATAACTATGCTGAGTAGAATGCCTCCAGAAGAATTGTTTGATTAGCAGCTAAGCAGCAGAACTTTGTCAGAGGAGTGTATGGCTTTGTATGGTGAATATTGCTGCAGGATGTTACTTAGAGAAGGGCACTTTTCAGAGTTCTGGATAAGAGTATGAGTGGTGATAAACTGTGTATATTTTAGTTGTTTATTATTTATTTATTTAGTCTCTTATTTATTTGACATTTGTTGACCTGGATAGTCCGACTGAGCTGTCGCTCTTTTTCAGCGGAGGCCTGGGGAGAAAAGCTCCAGAGTTAACAGATATGCAAGGTATAGTACAATATTTAAAAGTTAGTTCGTAGTTAAAATTTTCTAATGTTGAGGCACCAGGGCTTTTACAAAAATATGCAGTCATTATCAATAACACAGTTACAAAGGTTGTAGCCACATAGCAACATCAAAAAAAGGAAATGTCAGAAAGTGATAATAACCTCTAGATATTATGTTAAACAAGTAGTTTAGACATGATCATATTTGAACAGAAAGTTTTAGTGGGTAGTCAAAGCTATGTACAAGTCAGTTTCAACAGTTAAAGTTGTTGAATGGGATGAGAGAAAAAAAGTGGAAGAGGAGGGAAGGAGATAGCTGAGAAGGTAATGGTAGACAGTTAAGGAGGGTGAGTGCAATGGCAGATCCAGCTACTTCTTAGAAAGTTTTTAGTTGCAGCTTTGAATTGTTTGGGTTGCTTAATACTTCGAATATCCAGAGGGAGTTTGTTCCAAGAGAGGGCAGGGAAGAAACTATAGAGGTTTTATCCTATTTTGCTTTTTGGTTTGTAAATTTGAAGTATATTTTGGTCAGTGCTTAGGAGAGTCCTGGGAGGGGAATAGAGGGAGATAAGTGAGGAGATGCTGGGACAAAGAGAGAGTGCAGATACAGGATGGAATGAATGATCTGAATGTGAGAGAGAAGTAGTTGGTGGGGGAATTCTAACCAGTCCAAACTTTTAAGAGAAAGCCAGTGGTGTGATTTACAGTATTGATTAGCAGTGAATCTGGCAACCTTATTATAAGTAGTTTCTAATTTTGTTAAGAGGGAGTTCTGAAGGTTGGTGAAAATTTGTGAGCAGTAAAAGAGGTTTGCGAGAAGGTAGGCACAGGATAGGGTGATATTGGCTTCATTTGACAGGATTTTTTTATTTCTATAAAAAAGACCAAGTTTTTGATGCATTTTCTGAGACAGTTATGTGCATGAAGGTCAAATTTGAGTTGGTCATCTATTATGACCCCAAGAAGCATAGTGTTTGATTCAAATGTGATCAGAGTACTGTTGAGAGATGAGATAGAGAAAGTAGATTTGAGGTGGCTATGGGTTTTTGGTAGAAAAAGCCAGAGTTTAGTCTTTTTTGGATTTAGGATTATAAAACAAACGGTAAAAAGCACATCCACTGGAACAAACACAGCTGTAACGCAGTATCTTCAGAGTTGAAAAAATCTTGTAAGCGAACAAAAAGTTGCCAGATATACCACGACAGTAAATCCAATACTTTTATTAACAAAGGTAGGTAAGCGCTTTCACCATAAAGACTTCATCAGACCAATCAATTACTAATGAATGCGAAATTTTAACCATTCTTAAATACACTTCCTCATGAATAATTCAACATTACAACGCAGTAAAAGTGCTGACATCATTTCCTTGATGCTAAATAAGCACATATCTAACTTACAACTTGTCCAAAGCTATTAAATGCTATACATATAATAAATATAATAATTAAATAAATTAAATTAACCATGCTTGAATACAAAAATGAAAACAAAAATACGAATAAAACACTGTGCATGGTATCAAATGCATAAGATTTACAAATTCTGATTCATACCATACGAAAAAATACAACCTCTAATTATCATATTAAAATAATCTTGTACAAACTAGTAAATATGTATGTAAAATTGGAGTGTTTGTAAAACAATCTCACTTAATGGTTTTGAGTCTTCTATTACGTAGTACTGGTTTCAGGAGCACTTTATCATTGAGCCCCGCTTTTTTGTCTGCTCTTAATCTTATAATCCATTTTAGTTCACAATTCTCTGTGAAATTTTTGACATCCCCTCCCCGAATACTCGGATTGACAACTTGTAGTACTGAGAACTTGAAATGATGTGTCAAACCTGCTGCCAAGGTGTGTCTCGCTAGTGCATTATACTCAGAACCAATGCGTGTGTGATATACATGTTCCCTCATTCTTTCTCTCAATTTCCTATTGATTTTGCCTATATAAAGTGCACTGCAGGACACACACCTGGCAAGGTAGACTACATGTTCAGTTTGACAATCCGCAGACATGTGTAAAGTGTATTCGTATTGTGCAACTGGATGTGTGAAAGAAGTCCTAATATCTATATAATTACAAAAGTTGCATCTATTACAAGGTTTCGTTCCATATGCTGTAATATCATTAATTTCCTTTCTTGGATTCTTTGGTAAACATAGGATTTGTTTCAAGTTCCTTCTGTTCTTAAATAGGAACTTTGGTTGTTCTCCTACTATATCTCTTATGTTCTCATCTAATAATAAAGTATCCCAGTGTTTCTGTATTATATTCTTCAAACTGTTGGTATCTAAGGTATAGAACATTGGTACTCTCATTTGACTACTTGTTATTTCTTTTGCTTCTTCTCTCAATTGAGTGCTTACACTAGAAAAATAAGGACGGGCTTTAGTTGTTCTCACTGCACAAGCCTCTTCAATGGCCACATTCACCTTATTCAATTTATAGTTCCTTTCCAAGAGCCTTGCTTTTAAAAGTAATAACTCAAGATCAGGTCCTTCTTGCGTCGGGTTTAACCTAGATGCCCTCATGGCTTGACCTTTTGCTACATTTTTAAAAACATACTGGGGATGCATGCTATTTCGATGTAACAGTGTGTTCCTATAGCAAGCCTTCCTATGTACTCCTGTGTTCAAGAGGCCATTCTCCAACCTCTCAATATGTATGTCTAGAAATGATATACTATTTTGTGAATGATCTGTTGTAAAACTTAAAAATTCAGTCAAGCTGTTAATTTCTGAAACAATGTAATAGAAGACTCAAAGCTATTAAGTGAGATTGTTTTACAAACACTCCAATTTTACATACATATTTACTAGTTTGCACAAGATTATTTTAATATGATAATTAGAGATTGTATTTTTTCATATGGTATGAATCAGAATTTGTAAATCTTATGCATTTGATACCATGCACAGTGTTTTATTAGTATTTTTGTTTTTATTTTTGTATTCAAGCATGGTTAATTTTATTTATTTAATTATCATATTTATTACATGTATAGCGTTTAATAGCTTTGGACAAGTTGTAAGTTAGATATGTGCTTATTTAGTATCAAGGAGATGATGTCAGCACTTTTACTGCATTGTAGTGTTGAATTATTCATGAGGAAGTGTATTTAAGAATGGTTAAAATCTCGCATTAATTAGTAATTGATTGGTCTGATGAAGCCTTTATGGTAAAAGCGCTTCCCTACCTTTGTTAATAAAAGTATTGGATTTACTGTTGTGGTATATATGGCAACTTTTTGTTCACTTACAAGATTTTTTCAACTCTGAAGATACTGCGTTACAGTTTTGTTTGTTCCAGTGGATGTGCTTTTTACTTGTTTTATTTTCACTTTACATCACTGGAACATTTACTCTGTGGGGGTGCCTTTTTGTGATATTGGATTTAGGATTAACTGATTCTTTGTAAGCCAGTTTTCGATGGAAATGAAGGATTTTTCGGTAATAGAATTTAGTTTAGAGTGCGTCAGCTATGGTGATGACTGTAGAGTCATCTGCATATTGTACAAGTGATGATTGTGGACAGGCAGTATAGAGCAGATTAGTAAAGATGCAAAAGTGTAATGGGCGAAGAATAGATCCTTGGAGAACTCCCATATTAATTGGAAGTGTAGGGGAGACTGTAGACAGACATTTTACTTATTACTGTTGTTCATGGAGATAATTAGGGAACTAGGAAATAGTTGAAGTGGAAAGATTAAGGTCAGAGAGTTTGGCCAGCAATAGGGGATGGGAGACTGTGTCGAATGCTTTAGAGAGAGCGAGGAAGAGGCAAGACACTAGTTTGTATCCCTAGCCAGGGAGATGGTGTGATAAAGTATATAAGGGCTGTAGATGTGCTATGTTTTGGGCAAAAGCCATGCTGAGTAGGAGTGAGTAAGTTTTCTTGTAGTAAGTAGTTGAGGGTTTGTTTGTGCACACATTTTTCTTATATGTTAAAGAGAGGTGATAAAATTGATATTGGCCTAAAGCTGGCATTACCTTCTTTATGTATAGGTAAGGTAAAGAATTTTTCCCAGATAGAGAGAACTTTAGGTTCTGTGACAAAGCAGTTGATAAGTATGGAGATCAGAAGGGCTAGAGAGTTAGCTGCTATATGAAGAAAGAGTGGAGGAAGGTTATCAACTGAGGGGGAGCAGGGTTTCAGTTTGAGAAGTAAGGTTTTTATGTAGCTGGTAAATACTGGTTTAACTCATTCCCTCCAGTAGAGCTCTTTTGAGTGTATACCTTTAACCCCTAGTGGGCATGGCTTCAGTATTTAAAAATTGAAGTTATCATCTTACATTTTTTTTAACAACCCATTGACAGAGTCATCATATATTACAATTGTGTTGTGTTTATGTATGTATGTTAAGATAAATTTTTTTCCAATATGTGTGTGTATGGTTTTGGAATTATTAATGCAAATATGAACAGGCAGTATTTGCAGCCTAGAGGAGCAGTAGGTGTTACTAAAAAAACACCTGGAGACGGTCACCACCACTGTAATGAGTTAAGAGAGAAATAATTTGTAGATTTAGAGGTTGTGGGAGTGTCAGAAAGGTTAATGGGTTTAGTCTCAGAGTTTGTGGAATTAACCATTTTACTAATGGATTAGATGAAGTACATGTTAAAGAGGGATGATGTTTCTTGGGGGGGTATTACTGGGGCAGGGGTTTGTAGATGAGGGATTACTTGGATGCAATATTTGGTTAATAGAGTGCCAGAAAGAATTTATTTGGGTTGGATATGTGTGAGGTTGGTGGGTTGCTGTAAACATTTTTTTTTCTCATTGATGATGTATTTTTGGTAAGGTTAAGGAGCTCTTTCTAGGTTTGTAAATGGGAAGGGAGCTTAATTTTAGACCAGGTTTCCCATGCCTTATCTCTTTTTTGCATAAGGGAGCATGTAGTATGTGAAAGCCAGGGAGATATAATTGATTTAACTCTAACAGTGCATAAAGGGGCAAGGGCGTTGAGAATGCTTAGAAATATTGAGTTGAATTTTAGTACCGCCTCATCCAGAGGTAGGTGAGTTAGGAAGGACCAATTTATTGCTGAAAGGAGGTTGTTAAAAGTAGTAGGATGAAAGATAGAGAGTTTATGACATTCAGTAAACTTATGTAGTCTATTGCAGTGTGTGGAGAATCTTAGAACATTAATTTTGGAGTGATGACTTAGAGAGTCTGGTAGTGTTTCTGGATGGTGATATTTGTGTGGGTCTGATACCAGTATCCCGTCAATAAGAGAACAGGAGTTGGATGGTTTATTAGTATGGGTTGGGGTAGAGCTTAGTTGAGAGAAGCCATGCAAATTAATACATAAGCTAGGTGTATCTGAGGAGAGAGAGTCAGTTTAGGGTGACATCCCCCAGGAGAATGGCTTCATTGAGTAGGCATTTATAAAGGCAGGAGAGAATATGTTCAAGTAAAGAGGTGTTATTACCAGTTGTTGTGGTAGTTCAGCCAATTGAAGTTGTTTCTAGGCTACTCAGTGGCGACTTCTGTTGGGGAGATTTTTTGCAAATGTTCCTACCTTTTTGTAACATTTTTCAAATTTTGTCAGTAATGTAGTTTGCAAATTTGTAAGTATTGCTGAGGCATATAGAAGTGCAGGAAGGAGGTAGGATGAAGCAATAGTTTTTCTGGCTCCATTTGTGAAGTGGGGCTTGGATCTGAATAGGAGTCCCTTTTTTTTACTCAAATAATTTTTTTATTTTGAAGATTTAACATAATAATGATTTTTTCATTAAATAAAATACTTAAACTATATACAATATTTATAATTAGCCTGACAGATTAAGATAACAACAGGTCTATGTAAAGATAATCATCTTAATACACTGTATTTAAATTATCAGGAAGAGTCTGATTCCAATTGCAAGGTGTCAGTCAATGTCAAAACGTTTCTCCATGGGTTATTAACTAATGGCTTGAGATGGATTCTTAATTCTTTAGTTTTGATCTCCATTAATACAGACTTCTTCAGTAGACATAGAAATTCCTCTGTGGTAGGCGCCGTGCTGGATTTCCATCTTCTGGTTATACACGTTCTAGCTATTGTTAGTATGGTCCATATTAAATACAAGTCCCTCTTTTTCAAGTGAGGGTCATTAATTACATTTAATAAGATTAAAGATTTAGTCAAACCAAATTTATCTGTGTATATTGTTTGTAGGAAACTGTTAATCTTATTCCAATATGTTTTAATACCGGTACAATCATAAAAACATGGGATCAGTCTACATTAACTAATGATTGGCATCTCCAACAAAATTATTACTGGAAGAGTTTATCTTTGAAATTTTCTCAGGTGTTAAAAAGGATCTATGTAGATATTTCCATTGAAATATTCTCCAGTATTGTGAATGGGATGTTAGTTTAACTGACAGTAAGATATTTGTCTTATCTACGAGTGATAAAGGAGTCTGTATACCTTTAGTTAAAATCTGCCAATAAGATACTTTAAGAGCTGTTTTGTAAACAATTAATACATTATATAAGTACGATAACTCATTGTTTGTATTATCATTATTATTATTATTATTATTATTGTAAATTATTTCAAACAGCCAAATTATGAATCTTGGGGTACTTTTAAAAGATGAATTGTTTACTATTCTACATAGATCATTATATATATTAAAACACTCTGCAGTATTAACCAATCATTTTAAGTTAATCCATAGGCTGACATTAAATGTTGTGTTTCCAAGATCTGTTGATTTTTTATGTAATGAAGCCAAGATATTAAGTTCCTATTTCCCCATGAAATAAAAATCTCTCTATGTATTTTGTCAGGGAAATTCCTTGTAATACTAAATGGAGTTAATAATGCAACCAAAATTTTATGTCCATATTCATATTAATACATTTCCTAAATATGTCAAAAATATGATTTATTAGATTTAATTTGGTTGGTTTTGTTATATTATATTGTAAGTTTATACTCAAATAGTAAAACCAAAAATGAAAACCAAAATCAAAAAGAAAGTAGAAACGAACCAAGCGGAGACCAAAAATTGCACGGACTGTTTATTGTAGTAAGGTAATCCCCCAACCTTCATCAGACATACACAAAATGACAACCAAGATGCCTTCTTTAAATATATGCCTTAATTAGACTATACATTCTTGTTAATTGAATAATAGGTTGATTATGCTTAAATCATCAAACTATGTATATGCTGTGTAAGATGAATACATACAAGAAGGCTACAGTTTTTCCCCAAGACAAACAACATTATGAATATAAATGTTATACATATAAATAAATATTTGTATGAAATACATATAAAATATGATTTGGCTATAGATTATTATAAAAATGTTGATTATAAAATCAAATAACATGATATTTAGTTTAAAATGTTGAATTGGTTGAAAATCATGGTTATTTATCAACCCTAAACAATAATGTTGTGTTTTACTACAACATTAATATTCATTTGTCAACATATTGTCAATGAAACATAATAAAACAATAAATTGCAGCATGTCTCATCATAAACAATGCAACAAATTAAGACAAAATAAAACAAAACAAAATTGAAAAGTCATAGCTATAACAATTTTATTGTATTAATTCTGTAATAATATGTTTATTTATTAATTATTACTATGCATAGCCAGCTACACTAGCATCATCTCATTAATGCCTTTAATTTTAGTATGCTTTTTAATGCTTTTTAATGATGCATACTCATTCAAACCTGGAAGAATATGTGCTACGGTTCTAATTTGCCATAGCAATTCTTGTTCCTCTAACCAAAGTTGCCACGGTCCACCCCTAATGCTAATGTTGATTTGTTGAATGACAGAAAATGTGAAACTGTGATCAGGTTCGTCATGAATATGCCTGGCAAGTGCATTTGTTAAATCTTTTCTGCAACATGCTCATAAACCCTTTTCTTAAGTGATCTTTCTGTTTTGCCTATGTAAAATGCACAACATTATTGTTTAGGGTTGATAAATAACCATGATTTTCAACCAATTCAACATTTTAAACTAAATATCATGTTATTTGATTGTTTAAGCATAATCAACCTATTATTCAATTAACAAGAATGTATAGTCTAATTAAGGCATATATTTAAAGAAGGCATCTTGGTTGTCATTTTGTGTATGTCTGATGAAGGTTGGGGGATTACCTCGACCGAAAGCGCTTACTACAATAAACAGTCCGTGCAATTTTTGGTCTCCGCTTGGTTCGTTTCTATATACTCAAATAGTACCATATTCTATTATCTTTATCTGTGACTGTAAGATTTTTTGAAAATCATTCTCGTTCTTTAGTATGATAGAATGCAACTGTTTCCAGTTAGAAGAGTGTCTAGGATTTACCCATTATATCACCTTTTTGAATATGGAAACCCTTATGTATGTGTCCAGATCTGGAAAATGTATCCCCCCTTGTTCCCATTGTCTAATATGATGGTGATATGCCACTCTATTTTTTGGGGTACCATAAACATTTTAAGAAAATTGACATAATTTCTTTAAGGAATCTTTTTTTCTGGTAGTAATATAAGAGACTGTGCTATATGCAATACTTTAGGTAGTAATACCATTTTTATCAGTTGTATTCTGTTTTCAAATATTATAAGCATATTATTCAATTTATTCACCAATGTTTTGATTAATTCTATGATGTTTGTGTAATTGGTGTTTAGTATCTCTACCATATTCTTACACAGTACTATCCCCAAATAGTCTAAAGCTGGAACTTGCTTACCAATAATATGGTTTACAGATACATGTATCTCCTCTTTTTTTATTTAACAACAAGAACTTTGATTTGTTAAGGTAAAGGCCTGAGAGTTTTTGGAAGTTTTCTATTAATAAGTCTATTTCATCTAATACTTCTTTAGAGTTGGGCAGAGTGAGAAGCACATCATTAGCAAACAACATTATTTTGGAACTATATTGATTATATGCATCTATACTTCTTATCTTTGAATTATTATGTATTAAGATTGCAAGAATTTCTATGGCCAATGCAAACAAAATAGGTGACATGGGACATCCTTGTCTAGTACCTCTAGTGATCTGAATTGCCTCAGAAGTAAAGGGACCTATTTTGACAAATGCTAAGTTATTCTCATAAACTTTCTTTATAAGTGTGATAAAAGAGAGAGGGAAGTCAAATATTTGCAAAACTTTAACTAAATAGTCCCAGTTTAATGAATCAAAAGCCTTTTCTATGTCTAGACAAATTATCAGTGCTTCTTGATTTCCTCTATTTAAATAATCAATTAATGTTAGCATCCTTTTGATGTTATCCTGAGTATGTCTATTATATATAAAACTAGTTTTATCTTTATTAATTATTTTAGTCAGAGGCATTTTCATTCTGTTGACCATTATTGACATAAAGATTTTATAATCATTATTCAACAGATATTGGTCTGTAAGAGTTACAATGATTAGGATCTTTATTTTCTTTTAAGTTAGGGGTAATTAAAGAATATCTCCATGAAGGTGGGATTTTTGCTAATGATTGGACTTCAATAAAAGTTTTATGTAGGAGAGAAGTTATGGATTTGGGAAATAATTTATAAAATTCTATGATTAAGCTATCTCTCCCTGGTGCCTTATTAGATTTACTTTCTTTAATCTTGTCTATAATTTCTTTCTGTGTTAATGGTTTCTTTAATTCTGACTTTAGTTCTTCAGAATTTTTTTTAATGTTGGGGGTTATATTTTCTAGATTCCATTTTTCAGTTATGCCTATTTTGCTTTTATGATGTTCAGTATAATGACATTTAAAAGCATCTAAATTATCAGCTATATTAAACCATCAAGAAGAAAAAATAATCCAAGAAACGACTCAGCCAGTATATCCATAGAATTTATTTTGTAGTACTAACAATTGATGTTCTCCAGCGCCTCGGCATAAGCCTTTTAACAGAGTATAACAAAACTCATTTCTCATTCCTTTATATAGTAAAAAACTATTCTAATAAAACAATTAAAAAACACTTAATTACAGCAGCCATTTCCAATCAAGCTCTCTATTTAACCCCTTAGGGTGTAGAGTGTCAAATTTTAAAATAAACAGTGCTTCTTTCCATTGTAGTTTATTCTTCAAGCACATACCTTTCACACAATGTACTTTTTCCAAAATTCTGCCTCTTAAATTCTTACCATCACTGTTATGATATTTTTTTAAAATGAAAGCCTAAAGGGCTTTCTACCTTTTCATTTTTAATATTTCTCAGATGTTCTAAGTACCTAACTCGAAAACTCCTTTTTGATTCACCTATGTAAAATAAATTGCATTCACATTTGAGTACATAAACAATACCCTCTGTGTTACAACTAAAATTACCATTCACATTAAATTTCTTTCCATTTATACAGTCAAAAGAATTTACTGTTTGGTTACATATACTACAATGACCACATGCTTTGAAACCATAATCATAAATACATTTAGTTAAACTGGCAGCATAAAAATAAAATAAGCATGAACTAGCATATCTTTAATACTTTTTCCACGTCTATAAGACACCATAGGTTTTTGAGGTAACAATTCATCCAAGCATGGATCTTGTAACAAATGTGTCCAATAAAACATAACAATTTCTACTAATTTCTCTGTATATGTTCCATATGTTGTAACAAAAAACATTTTATCCACTTGTTGGTTATACACATTTTTATCTGATTTAGCCCTATATTTTACTTGTTTATGAGTCTGATTGTTAAAATTCAAATTATTTTTAGCTTGTTCTACATTTTCTACACTATAACCTCTTTTAATAAATTTCTGACAAGTCAACTCAATTTCTAATTCTTTTTGTTGTTCATCACTAGTTAATCTTGAGATTCGCAATAATTCATTATAGGGAAGTGCTGATATTAAGTGTGGAGGATGGCAACTAGTCCCATTAATAAAATTATTCACACCTTCAAATTTATGATGCACTGATGTTACTACCTTATTACCTCTAACATGCAAATTTACATCCAAAAATGTAACTTTATCTCCCCACTGAGCTCCATCAAACTTTATACCAAAATTATTACAGTCTAGGTCATGAATAAAATTATGTACATCTAAACTACCCCCTTCACATAGAAAGATTAAATCATCTATGTAATGATAATATTTTATTACATGACTTCTGAAAAAGCACATTCTATATAGAAATTTGGTTTCAAAATAACCCATAAATAAATTTGCATATACATTAGCGAAAACTGCTCCCATCGCTGTGCCTTTAATTTGTTGATAAAGAATTTCATTAAATTCAAAAAAATTATTTTTAAGACAAAACAGTATTAAATCAACTGTATAATAAGTAAGTGGAGTTTCACCCAAATGAAATTTAAGAGCTTCCACCCCTAACTCATGTGTAATATTAGTATACAAATTTTTAACATCTACTACTATCCAGTACCTATTTTCATTCCACTGAATTTTATTAATTTTCTCCAGAAAGTCAAAGGTGTCTCTAATATAGGAAGACAACTGCACAACCTTTGGTAAAAGTAATTCATGCAACACAATTCCTATATTATGAAGAAAATAGTTGCAAGCAGACACTATAGGACGACCCGGGGGATTAAATCTATCTTTATGTAGTTTAGGAAGACAGTAAAATTTAGCCATAGTACAATTTTCTATGGAAAATTTCCTCTCTATGTCTTTTTTGGTAAAATAGCCAAGTCTATACCCCCTATTTATTAGTTCATTATATGCTGATAAGGCTGTGTCATATTCCTTCCATATAGCAATTCTATATACTTCCTCATTATTTAAATTATCCATACACATCTTATAATACTGTTCTACTGTCATTATAACTAACTTATTACCTTTATCTGAGGGCTTAAATATAATATCTTTTCTACATCTCATCTTCGTTAAAGCCTCCCATTCATTTTTAGTTAGATTGTAAGACACTTTTTCCTTTTTTTAAAAAAATATCCTGCATGGAATAATTTACTATGCTGGAAAAACATTTCACTGCCTCATTAGTAGAAGGAGGTATATAGTTACTTTTTATGTTAATACCATTTGTCGGTAATAGACAGTAAGCGTTCACAGTTTCATCATTTTCAAAAAAAGAATCACAAGAAAAAAATTCCATAGAAGTTGTTTCATTCAAAGAATCATCAATATCAGAGGAATTAATTACTTGTACATTTTTTCTTTTGACTTTGAAAAAAGCACAAAAGATGCAACTTTCTTACTAGCTTAAAAACATCTATTTTAAATGTATGCATATTAGAAACAACAGTAGGAATAAACTTAAAATATCAGCTATGTCTGAGACTTTCTTCTTCCTTCCCTTATGTAATATGCTAACAATGTTATTGGTTTTCGACTGCATTTTAACTTTCATAGATTATGTAGATGCTTTGGAGAAGTAGCATAACAGTTTATTTTTAATCTCTCTATGGCTAAATTAGTTTTATGGGATAGTATTTCATTATACTTTTTATTTGCTTCTTCTATTTTCTTTTTATTGTCCATATCAGTTAAATTCTTATTGGACTTAAGTAATAAAAGTTGATTTTGTAATTCCTGTAATTCTGATTCCCATTCTTTAACTTTATTTTTGAACCAGTTGATGGTTTTAACGTATATATAGGCTTTTATTGAATCCCATACCATAAGTATGTTTATTTTTGGTTTGTAATTAATCTCTAGGAAAAAAATGAAGTTCAGAAATTAGCCAAGGTTTAAATTCTTTGATTTTTGTAATGTATGAAGGAATCCTAGAAGTAATAAGTAATGGTTTAAACTCTATGTGAATTTCCAGTACAAGGGAGTTGTGACCTGAAAATGGACATGGCTGTATCGAGAAATTCAAGATTTTTGAAAATAGATCTTGAGATACATATATTTTGTCTATTCTGGTTTGGGTACCATATCTATAGTCTTGATGTGAAAAAAGTAATGAATTAGGTCATATAGCATCATAAGTGTCTCTTAGTTTGAATGTCTCAGTCCATTTTTTTAGTAGTTTAGCTCTGGATAATAGACAAGGGGATTTCTTATTTGTGGTTTCTGTGACATCTGTAATACAATTCAAGTCACCTCCTATTATTATATTACCTTTAGAGATAGTTGTAATGAGATCTAAGTGCTTCTTAGCTAGACCTACCCCCATACCAGGGAACCAACATAAATTCACTAATGTTCATATTCTGTTACTAAATTTTAGTTGAACTATAGCTATAAGTTCATCTTTATCTACATGTTTGTGGATAACTTCTGGGCTTAATGAGGTCTTTTTCCATAGAATTGTTACTCCTCTAGTCTTTGATTTATAGGAAGATTGCACTAGTATTCTGTATTTATTAGGATCCCATGTAAATGTGTCATTTGTTTTAAAATGGGTTTCTTGAAGAAAAATGACTTGAGCTTTATTTAGTTTTAGATACCTTAATAAATTGGATCTCTTATTTGGATTGTTTAAGCCATTAGACACCAACATTAAGTCCATGTCAGGATTTTTTTTAACTTTGTATTATTAACATTCTATTACCACATACTCTTCCTTTGTATTTAACTCTATATTAATTAGTAATTTTCTAATTATCTTAATCAACAATGTTTTATCATGAATATTGATAGTAAAGACTTTTGGTCAGACATTTTAACATTTAAAAATAATTGAATAAAAATCTATTAACAACATTTGCACTTATGTGAATTCTATTCCACTCTAAACATGGAATGAAAAGCATTCCTAGTCTAATAGACAAATATAAATATGTTAGACTAACAATCCTAACCACCTTCTTTACTCTTTCTGAGCCCATAAGATAATAATTATAGGAGAATAATTTATAAATTAAGTAGCTTATAATGTTTACTGTTGTTCCATTCAGGCTTTGATTTCTCTTATAAACTAATAATTAAATCAACAACAAACAATTGTGATCAATGTATTACTAATGTAAAGGTGACTAATCACTGTAAGCAAGAAACAAACAAGAGTTTTATATAATACTAAGTTTCAAAATAAAAAGTAAGCAAGTATAAGTTTATCTTCTATCTTGACTTTATGCATGTTATACATTGTCTTTATGCTAAGTAATCCTGATGTTTAAAATGTGCATAGCTAAATAAAAGTAATGAAACAAATGAACCAAATGGTTCTAAAGAAGCTCTTATGTTAAAATAATATATTTAAGAAATCTTTACAGTAGTGGTGTTCCCTTTTCTTTTGCATGTTAATTATAATCACAACCAATTTCCCAGAATTAGGATAAAAAAAGAGTATTTAAACATAGTTATATATAAACAATATCCAAAATTAATATGTCATCAAAAGGTCCTAAAACAACTAAGTATAATATACATATGACCTTAGTGTATTTCTACACTTATAAGAACTCAAACTAACTAAATGAGTAAATATTGATTTGGTTATTAATGAACAGTTTTATGCAGTTATATCAAATTTAGTAATTAACAACAATAGAAGTAGTACTGCACGTAAGCCTTTGGTATTAATATCAACTCTCATTGGTGTTTTATAAATATTATAACATTATGAGAGAGTTAAGAGTATGTCTGCCGAAATGCATCTATATAACTAAAGATAGTCTTATTTGAAATATACCAGTTACAATTATGACTAGTTAATAGATAAGTAACTTTCTCTGCTACTTAATTATTTTTGCAACTGAAACATGAATTAATACTAAAGACATTTAATAAATCACTATATATCTTGTATAAACTTTTAAATCTATATCTTAATACCTTGTGGTATATCTAGTTGAGATAATGACCTGTCAGTTATTGTAAGCTTCCTTGGGGTACTAGAGGTCTATCTCATTTAATGAAACAGATTAAATAATCTTATCTACTATCCGGTCACTAATTTACACCAGTTTGCCTTCCTGTGCACTGATATCCCCTTTGTCTGTGATGCTGGTGTACTCATACTGAAGATTAGGGCTCTATTTGATATATTGTTACATTAGTTTGCATGTTAAGCAACACTGTGTCCACTTCACTGACACATAATTATAAGATAAACCAATGGCTCTTTTATTTGCAAATTGTGCCATCTATTAAGCGTAAGTTAATGTCTGTGGTACAGAAAATAATCTGTCAATCTATAAACATAACTCATAAAACAGAATCCACAATTTTTTATATTAAGGAAAGAAACATCACAAGTTATCTGAAGTCATTTTATGCACTCCTGTTTATCATTTATTCTATCCCAGATATATCTGATTGTAAGTATATCATGCTGTTACAGTGATTTACTGAACTTTCACTTTTTACTTCATGTAAGAACATTGACAGTAAACACAAACATAGCTTTAATCCAGGAGTGCAAGTTAGTAACAGCTTACTTAATGGCATAAAAAATGTATACACTGTTGCATGACTTTGCTACAATAATTACATCTCATTTGAACGAGCTACTAACAGCTTTAGTAAATACAGATAAACATAATATTCCCCTTTTCCCTTTTCTGTAGGTCCTAAAGCTCACAAACAAGTTTATCCAATGCAGTTTTTTAATTGTGCTTAAATGTCATATATCATTTCTTGAGATGTTTATAAAACAAACATTAACACGTTTGCAAAAATGCAGAACACATCTAATGTGCTTTCCACCATAAAATAAGGGATGGGATATTAAACCTGGCAAAACACAGGTTAAAATGTTATCTATGTGTCTTATAGCATCCTACAGACCCCCAGTTTAGAAACAAATATCCAACTATATACGTATTCTATGATCAGAAATATAGTAGAAGGGAAAAAAAAACTCCTTAAAGCTTCTCACTATGCTGTTATTTTATATGCTTAAAGAATAACAGGTTTAATAGCCATTCATCACATAGTTGTAATAAAATCAGTTCCATCAGTCACATTAACTTCCCACCTCTCTAAAGTGTGATAATCAATCAGGGAGTTACTTCCTTTTACACGTATTTCTAATGTAAATCGAGCTGGGAGAAATATGAGAGGATGATAGGCAATTCCATATACTGCCTTGAGCTCTGAAAAAAGCTTTACCTCTCCTAGTTATACATGAATGATTTCCCGCTCTGCAAGCTCCAAAGCAGAGATTCATATGCTTTAATGTCTTTCAGAGAGGATTTCCATGTCAATCAACCCCCCCCAAACAAATCCCTAGCAACCAAACTCCACATCTATTTCTATATAAGCAACTTCCCAGTTTCCATACATCCACGCACCACAAAGTGAAATGGACTCAATCAAATGCCCTAACAACTCAATTCATTACTTTATTCTGTATAATACATGAGAAAAAAGCCCATCATTTTAACTTCCAGCCATCCCAGGCAATCACAGTCCAAAAACACAAGTTTTGCAGTTTACAAAGCATCTCTGTGTTAACCCACATCTCAGACTTTCATGCAGACATCAAACATTTATGCATCTTTCCCCTTACACTGTCGCTAGCTATATCTTTTCCTCTTTTTTTAGTTTTTTAAATAAATCCGATACACAAGGCTTACCTCATACATATACAATTGCGAACATTTGCCAAGACTTCAAACAGTACCTACTTCTATTATAGCACTTCAGGGAACCAAAGGGAGAGCAATCGAGTGAACAAAGATCGCAATGTACACGCTAGCTGAACCTCATATCACAGAGTACAATCCAGCTATCAGAGCACAGAAGAAACAAAGCTGGCTAATTAGACTCCATACTAACCAGGGACAGGAATCGTTCAAAACATAGTTCACTACCAGCCTTAGTGAACTCCATAGAAAAACAAAACCTCGCATTAGCAATTAACAAGATTTCACTAAGCTTCTAGGACATTTTCATTTAAATAGCAGTGTATATTGATCACAAGTGTGAATCTTGTATAATTTAAATCAGAAGTAGATTATTCTTTTCAGTAACTCCACAATCTAACTAGTAATTATTCCAAACTTAAAATATAACAGTATGAAGAAACTAAATACCAAAGGCACTCAAAACTGTCTATAAGGGTTGAAGGAAGCTAAGATTAATAAATGTGATACCATCCTTTTAAATCATGAAATATAAAATAATTTACTATTTATCTTTACTATTAAAATGATTCAGTTATATTGCTCTTAATAAGTTAGAACCAATCATTTTTTTATTTTTCCCACTTTGTATATGTATAAAGAAGTACACTTACATGACATACCTTATTAGATATACATTACAACACATTTGAATGCAGTCAAGTTGCAGTAGATACTTTGAGAAATCTAGAAGGGACTGCAATTTTTTATTCAGTTTTTTGTTTTTTGTTTTTTCTTTTTGACATCAGTCCAGGAAAAGTTATCAGTGACCCTCTTCAAAGAGGGAGATGTCCAATCAATATTTTTGGGTATGGATATAACATTATTGTTTTTGATGAATGCAGTGGCTTCTTTTAGGTTGTTGAAAGTTCTCATTTTATTTAGATGTAGGATTTTTAATCTGGCAGGAAAGGCAAGTTGTGTTTTAATGGTGTTTTGCTTTAGAAACTTTAGTAATGGCCAAGCTTTTTTCCTTTGTTCCAGGACTCTAGCAGAATAATTGCTGTCAACCCTTATTGGGTTTTGATTATATTTTAAGGGACCCTTCTTCCAGGCTGTTTTTACAAGCAATTCTTTATCCAGATAGGATAAAAACTTTATAACTATTGATCTTGGAGGAGTGGAATAAGATGTTGATGCTGGTCTTCCTAAAGCTCTATGAGCCCTCTCAATGCCAAATGAGAAACCCTCCTTTAAGTCTAAAACTTCTGGAATCCATGAATTTAAGAAAGTGATGATATCTTTCCCTTCAGCTCTCTCAGGAATGCCAAAACTTCTTATGTTAGATCTCTCTCTATTTTCAAGGTCATCCACTTTGTTTAGGAGCCAGATGTTTTGTTTAATGAGAATTTCCTTCTGGGTTTCTTCTTCTTTGAGTCTCCCCTCAATGTCATTCAGAGAGGTTTCTATGTTTGTTATTTTAGATTGATGTTGCTGAATGAGTTCCTTTATCTGTTGTTTCTGACAATTTTCCTTGAGATTTTGTAAATTTTCTTTGAAATCATACATTTTTAATGACAGTTATTGTATTGCAGTAGGCACCAGTTGCAGTTCTCTTTTTAAATCCAAGTCAGAGTGAGAATTCGTTGATGTACTCATTCCACAGGTAAAATATTCTCTTTTGTAGTTTGACAGGAAAAAATGCACATAGATTTGCCAAAGTTTCTAGTTATATACTTTAGACTTTTATCTACCAGTTATGAATATTTTTGTTGAAAAATAATAAATTAGTTCCTGTATTTTATATTAGTCTTATGGAGCTCTGAGAATCTGTTGCTTTCAGTTAGCCATTCAGGCTCCACCCCAGGAGTCTCATTTTTGGTGTGCATTTTGATGGCTAGTTGTATGTGCATGTCAAACTTGAGATTTTCAGCTATGGTGATGCAAAGGAGTTTTGTGTGGTTTAGGTGTAACTGTCTTATGAGGCATGCTATGGACTTGCTTGGGTGCAAATAACTTTAGTTTGCTTTTCTTTGGATTTAGAAATATGTTTTTGTTTTCTAGCCAAGATTCAATGGAAGATAAAGATGTTTGCATGATTAACTGAAGTTCAGTAAGATTTGTTGCTGAGTAGATTCAGGTGGAGTCATCTGCATATTGCACAATCACTATGTGTTCGGCAGAAGAGTAGAGGTTATTTATAAATATGTTAAAGAACAAAGGGTTAAGGATTGAGCCTTGAGAAGCACCAATGGAGATTGGAAGAAAAGAGTTGTGTTGCCATTTTACAGCTTGGTGTGTGTTTGAAAGATAGCTTTGAAAGCAATAGACTGAGTCTTAGAAGAGACCTGAGGAAGAAAGTTCATTTAGTAATTTTGAATGGGAGACTGAGTTGAATGTCTTGGATGGGTCAAGAAATATAGAGTAGACAAAGAGAGCAGCATTTCTGCAGTAGTTGACTTTGTTGGTGAAATCCATGAGGGCAGCTGGGGTGCTGTGCCATGGACAAAAAAACATATGTTTTGAAAGCGGATTATTGCTTGCAAGATAATTGTGAAGATGGGCATGGATGTATTTCTCTAAGACTTTGGATAATGAAGAGATAATTGTAATTGATATGCAGTTTGAGAATTCTGTGGAATTTCTAACTTTGTGGAGTAGAATTATATATTACTTTTTTCCAGAGGGTAAGAGCATAACCTTCATTTCAGTAGCTAATTGCAACTGCAATGGATTATTGTACTAAGAAGAACTTACTGAAGGAAAAGGTTCCTTATCTAAAATATCAATTACATATGCAACAGACCTCCCTTGCATGTAAAATGGTGTAACATGTCCTCATCATTCAAATTAAGACTTGAAGACGGGATGGGGTTCAAATATATATATCCCAGTGATAAGTGATATGCCCCTTATCAACCAGGGAGGCAAACCTACTGGCAATACTTTCTAGACTGGATGGTTAAGATACAGATGGTGGTCTAAACTACACAGCTTAAACGTAAGCACATAAGCAGTTGTGTACTGCAGTTACAATGCATATAATTTTAATACCAATGAGGCGGCATGTTTTCTAGCATGAATCTGAAACCACAGTTGTTGACATTTTTCTTTCTTTCTTATTAATATTATTGCTGATTTTTTTAAACTCAGTATTAAATTTTCAAATATTACTTTCTGGGATCATTTTAAAATGCAGTGTCTTGCCTCTCACCATAAGATGAAAAGGAGAATGCCACAGATCCAGTTGGAAAATATGTTTCTCATTCCAAATGTGCATTAATATGTATTATACAACGCTGTGTTGCATATACTGTTTGCTACACAAGCACTTGAAAATAAGGAAATAAATATTACAGAACAGAAAATAAAGAAACTTTACTGAACAGCTGATAATGTGATACCTTCAAGACAACACATAAATGATGTTTTATGTACCTTGAAACATGGGTATGATTTACTGTTATAGTGACATGGAACAGTAGTTGGTGGCAAAGAACAGCATTATATTGCATTCCCTCCACTGTTTTTTTGTATGAGTGCATTTTATTTGGTTTATAAAATCAGTTTCTGCATTGTCATTTAAACAAGAAAGCACTAACTGTAGATATCTAGGAATATGTACAATATTGCAGCCTACAGGTAGCACTTTTTTCTGCAGTTTGCATTAATGTCAGTCATACAATTGTGATCCTGTATGAGAAACAGAATGCTGAAAAGTATACTTTATAATCTGGTCTTGTACTGTACTGTTTGTACAGTCTGTACGTACTTTTTATGCATGGACCCTCAGCTTTATATATTGCTTACTAATTACACAGGTTCTGAAATAAATTTTCCATTCTTCCTTAGCTACCTCCACAATTTGTATTATATAAAAATATTTGTTATGATAAAACTGTGCTATAATAATTTCCCTTTACACAGTGCACTAGATACATTTCCTGTTGGTGTGTCTGATAAGCCACACTAACAGCATACAAACATTAGCACAAATGTGTTGTATCTTGTTTTGTGTTTCTTGCTTCCAAGGGGTGCAGCTGCTGACAAGTGGAAACTTCAAAGCAGTAGACTGTTTGCCCAGGAAACATCCGTAACCTATTCTGTTTCTTTTGGCTTGTCACCTACAGACAAGTGTTAACTAGCATTGTCATCTTACTTGCACTTTGATGTGTTGTTCTTTCTGCTCTGGAACACAATCTGATTTGTGCAGGTCATTGCTCTGACACTGCAGCTGTTATAATTTTCTGATTGCACTAGAAGAAGGAGCGAAAAATGGCCTTCTGTCATTGCAACTGTGTCCTATTCCAACCTGCAGTGCTCAATATATTTATTTTCTGTCCGTGTTCCCAAAGAGAACTACTCCTTCTAATGTTTTACGAGTTAACACTGAAAAACCATTGGAGGACACCGACGTTTTATCTGTCTGCTGATGCATCCTGCACACTGAAGTAATTTTCACTGAACACTGCAAACATTGATTCACTGTGGTGATGATTTCAGTTTAAGTCTGTTTGTTTACGCAGCATACAAGTAACATACGCCTGTACGCAACTGGATTCTTAAATTGCTTTTCCATTAGGTTTTAGAAGACACCATTTACATTGGTGACTTTACCTGATAATAATAGCAATTAAATAATACTCAAATTGATAATGATTCAAATGTGTATTCTTTTTAGGGTGCTTTAAGAATTTAGACTAGACATATTTTAACAGCTGCTGCTGCTCAATTATATGTAATAATGTGAAGAGTATGTACTGCTTGATTTGTTTAAATCAATCAAGGTATGTTTTAGTAACAGAATAGACACATGGCCATATTGCATATTTGGTATGTTGGCATACCTCTCAACCTTTCTTCAGCAAAACCTGTGACAAGTAAATAAAAATGTGACAGGTGATCAACCTTGAAAGTGGCAGAACAACATGGAGTTCACTCAAGTGTGTGCATGTTGATACAACTAGCACTGTAAGTGGTGTAGTCCAATGTACTACAAATTCATTTGCACATACTAGACCTTTCCGTGCTGGTACTCAACTAAATATATTGCTTTTTAGGTGTACAGCATAGACAAGCCTATGACACTTTCAAACTGAATTCCATGCTCTACAAAATCAGTCATTCCATAAAAGTATTAAGCTGAATTCACAAGTCTATACCTGCCCCAAAACAGGCCAGCATATAGTACTAAACTAAATTTAATGTTTTATTAATGCAAATTTTCCAACTAGGGTATTATCTGCAGTATTACATGAAATTAATTAATGTACAAATCAGTTGCACAAAACAGAACACCCTGTAGCCAAATTAAAATAAATTTAATGGTCTCAATTAACGATTGTAGGGCATCTTGTCTAAGTAAGTGAATCCAGTATGCTACAATTCAACTATCCAAACTGGGACAAAGGCTTACTTTCTTATTTACTAATTGTTTTCTTCCACTATGTTTCTAATCTTACAATAGAAAAAGCAATTACTCTTATATTTTGTCTGACTCCAGCATTTTCATTTTTTATAGCGCTAGCATTATTATATAACTAGTTTAAATTAAAAAGTCCACAGAACATTCTCTACTGTCACATATAATGGCTCAACAGATAACACACTTGCCTTTGGTACTGTAAGATCAGAATACTGTTGAGTTCTATTTCTTCCCCAGCTGAATGGAATACTTTTCAAATTGCTGACAATGCAGTGCACCATTACGGCCACTGCACTCCTTAGTGTAGTGCCCTTGGAATGAAACATTAAACCTAGAATCCATCTATTTGAGTTAGTAGTAGCTCAGGTGGATGTAAAAGATTCCACAGGGCCTATAAAAAAGAGTAGGGGAAGTTTCCTGATCCCTGGACAAATTTCCCCTAATAGTTTAAAACAACCTCTTATCTCCAGTGAAAAGAGGTCACTCGCCTAGTGCAGTCAACAAATAATAAATAAACTAAACATACTATAACATATTGGTTAGGAAAATATTTATGTGCCTTTCATTTTGTATACAGAATATATATATATATATATATATATATATATATATATATATATATATATATATATGTTGCAGTACACAGTGTTGGAATATTCTCACAGCAATTAACAAAATCACAAGGTATTAATTGTCAATTACTATGATATAAAAGAGAACATTCTGGAGAGTTAAACTCAGTATCTACATCCTCACTTAAAGGATTATCAGAAAGAAGATGTGCAAATGTGGATTGAGAGAGTCCAGCTGGGGTTAACCTGTGGAGTGTAACTTGATGACACATTCTAGAAATACCATTTTTTAGAACTTAAAACTTGGCTTGGAAAAGGTCTACATCCTTGTACTTTTCTTATATTACAAAACAGCCTGTGGACCGACTGAGCACTAACGAGAAATTCACTAAGCAAAGAAGCAAAGGAGTATTGTATCCCAAAAGAGTGAAGCTGTGCTGAGACCAGCATTAGTAGTAGCCAGGCAGTAGCCATTCATGTGACTCCCCACTTTTCATCATTCTTGACAAACTAATTCTTTGTTTTTCAGTAGGTACTGCATGATTTGTTTCTAACTTCAGAATATCTGCCGAAATACTTCATCCTTAAATTTTCAGGGTCTATGTATTAATTTTCCCTCAAGTGTTTGGCAGTGCTCTGTACAGACTCAGACACCTTGAGTGACATTTTCCTGTAAAAGCACAATTGAAATTTCTCCAATATCTAGTGGCACACAGGAGAAGGAGTTTGCAGTGGCATGCACTGTCCACATAGTTCAAACCGGATATTCCTAATAGTGATTGATATTCTCACTCCAGCAGTCTAATCAATAAAAAAGGGTCTGTTGCCATGGATATGAACTTTTCTACTCTCTCTGTTACCAGCTTGGTGGATATGGGCATCCTGAGGCAATGTAGAAATTGCATCATGTTTACTGACAACCAGTTAATTCTCAAACAAACTGATATAGTATGTGAGATGTATTTACACAACATCACTGAAGGCAAAGCTATCACATAAAAGTACTCCTAATCTCAATAAGGTTATCAGCAGTACACATGCTGCACCCATCATGCACAATTCAAAGTGGACATATAGACCCATACATACTGAGGCACTTACATGTAACCTTCCTAAACCACAAAGACCTCCTAGACAAAGTACACATAAGAAATACCCTTAGCAGCCCCAAATGCACTCTTTCATAACAACACCCACATCAACACATAGAGCTACATCTCATGGAGCCTCTACCTCTAAGCCCATAAGGCAAGTCATAAAACAATCCAACATTCTAGTCATTGGAGACTCCATTGTGAGACACACTGATGTCCCTCTCACCAGGCTGAGCAAGGAGAAAGTTACAGTCAGTTGCTTATCAGAGGCTAGGATGCGCCACATTGTGCATGCACTCAGGTCATTGAATCACAATTACCAATATGACTCAGTCATAGTCCATGTGGGAGTAAATGACCTGAGACGTACCTCCCTAGACAAATGAAGAGAGACATCATAGAGCTCTCGGAATATGTGTCTCAGGCTGGTATGAGCTTAGCATTGAGCATCATTTTACCTTCTCCAAGGATGATGCCACAATACAAACAAATGATTGACTTTAATAATTGGCTTAGTTTCTGGTGTCATTCTAAGGGGGTGCAAGATTTTTCAGCATGGAAGGAGATAGTCAACAGACCATGCTGCTTTTCCAGGGATGGTCTGCACCTCTCCCTGCTAGGCTTTCAAATATTAGCCAAAACATTGTCTACCCCATAGTGCCTTTTTTAGGCAATGCCAAACTGAAAGTACTTTCAACATAGCAAATCAAAACCAAGAAAATCTAAAGGTATTACTGTTCAATGCTAGGAGCCTAAACAAAAAAAATCTACTCCCTGGAAACTCGTTTTACCCTAGAGAATGCTGATGTCTGTGCGGTCTCTGAGATATAGTTTAAAACTGTGGACAGCACACCAACAGTGCAGGGTTAGAATGCCTTCCACACATTTAGACCAGCTACTTCACAGGCAGGGACTAAAGGTGGAGGTGTCTCTATTTACATAAAAAATAAATATACTTCAAGGCTGGTCAAACAGGACAATGCACTTGAGCTGCTCAATGTAAAATCACCATAGGTAAAATCCAGTACCACTTCCTTGCAAGCTATAGGTCCCCCTCTATGACCCAGGAAACCCATACCATGTATTTAAACTTATTAGAAACACTAACCATCCAATCCAATACCATATTCATGGGTGACTTTAATTACCCCACTATTAACTGGGAATCCTATACAACATCAAATGTACATGCACAGAGATTCCTGTATTTTGTAAACATAAACTCCCTAGACCAGATAGTCAATACACCAACCAGAGGTGCAACCATACTGGATCTGGTCCTCACTAATATGGGAGAGTGCTGCACATCCCCTACTGTAATGCCTTCTCTGGTAAGGTCAGACCACAAAATGGTCTCCTTTGAAGTAAAAATAAAATCTGGTCCACCAGCTAAACCTGGAATATTCATGAACTATTCTAAAGCTAACCTCCTGCTATTAAGTGAGAAACTGGCAACATTTCATGCCCCTATAAACTTTGAGAATACTTCTTCCTATGCAGAACTGTTCACAGAAACCCTATATGAGCATGTTACTAGCTGCATAGAGGCAACTGTACCCACCAGGAAGAAGCACAGAAGTAACTCATAAAACAAGCCACACTGGTGGAATCACAAAATCAATTGGCTGTATAACAGGAGGAAGAAAATCATGGCAAAAATTAGGAGGTGCAGCACCCAGCATCATAAAAGCACTCTTATTATACTAAACAAACCATTCAGAGTACAAATAAAGTCTACCAAAGCCAAATTTGAGGTAAGTTTGGCCTCCCAAGCCAAGGCCAACCACAAAGGATTCTTTATCTATGTCTGCAACCTCAAAGGTAATACGCAATTGTGTGCAGACCTCATTGTAAATGGAGCCATCTATACTGAGCCAGAAGATATAGCAAACCTCCTGGCTGATAAATTCAGCTCCAACTTTACTCTTCTCTCCCCCTCAACCTTCTCTCATGATATATCATCAAATATAACTCCCCCTGCTATCACTAGGGAGCAGGTCCTTAATGCTCTCTCTAAGACCAAGAACACTGCATCAATGGGCCCAGACAATATCCCAAGATGCCTTCTAAATAGCAAGAAACATTACCTATCAGGGCCTCTGGAATTACTATTTAACTGTAGCCTCAAAACAGGCTTTGTGCCTCATGAATGGAGAAAGGCAACAGTCATTCCTCTGCGCAAAGGAGGGCCATCTACAGACCCTGGAAACTACAGACCCATAAGTCTCACTAGTCTTGTATGTAAAGCCATGGAAAGAATTATCATGGAGATGATCAATAGAGATATAGTAAACTTCCAGACACCGGATCCAACCCAGTTTGGTTTTGTCAATGGCAGATCATGCCTACTCAACCTGGTGGACTTCTTTGAGAAGGTCACCAAAGCAATGGATGAGGGCAAAATTGTTCACACTGTCTATCTTGACCTGGCCAAGGCATTTGACACAATACCCCACTCGGGCATTGTTGACAATCTCAAGAGGTTAGGTACAAACCCGTATGTCACCCGGTGGATAGCCAACTGGCTCACAGACAGGACCCAGGAAGTTAGAATTGGGGAGTCAACCTCTACAAAGAGGCCAGTCACAAGTGGAGTCCCTCAGGGATAAGTCCTTGGACCGCTCCTTTTTGGCATTTAGTTCTCAGAAGTCAAGGCCAATGTCAGTGGTCTTTGGCTGACTAAATTTGCAGATGATTGCAAATTAGGAGCTGTCATTGAATCTCACACTGACACAAATGTTCTCTAGGAGGAGCTGACACAGACAAACAACTGGTGTCAGAGTCATGAACTAAAACTAAATGCTAAGAAATGTATAATAGTATCCTTTGGAAAGTCATCCATCCCTGGTAAATATCATGTTGACAAAACACCCCTAGAGTTGACCCAGTAGTCAGGAACTTAGGGACACACATAGATAGTAATCTAGCCTTTGATCATCATGTGTTTACAGTGGTGAGGAAATCATTCTATGTTGCGCATCCTATAAATAAAGTTATGGCATCTAAGTCCAAGGAAGTCACTGTTCCACTGTATTCGGCATTCATCAGACCTATCATTGAGTAGAATTCCCTCTTTGGTATGTACCTAACCAGGCATATCCAATAACTGGAACATCCACAGAGGTTCCTCACTAAAAGAATACAGGGTGTAAGTAATATGTCCTATGCAGACATCCTCAAGGCCCTATCCCTGTATTCTGTCTCCTATAGGCATTTGAGGGGAGATCTATGCCTGGCATACAGGGCATTGTCAGACACCACTCTGATGGATCTCATGCATAGCCACAAAACAAACAGTACCAAAATTACCCATTCTAAAGACTTAAACCTTGCCTGTGATATAAATTGGACCTGCTGAAGAGATAGCTATGTATCACAGAAACGACCATGTCTATGGAACAGGCTCCCCATCCATGTGAAGTAGAGTTTCCCCCTAATCCATTTCCAGTGCAACTTGGACAGTTGGATGGGAAACAGAAATTCATGCCTGGTTTGTGTCCTATGTCTCTGATGCAAACAGGTAACCTGCAAATGATTCATCTCCCAGGCCCATGCTTAGACTTAGGAAGGATATCAGAACTTGTCAGAGATTTGTGATGCATGGCTATGCTTAAAAAGGCCCTTGTGGTCCTTAGCCTAGTAAATACCTATGAACCTATGATGCTATGGTACAATTTGCTTGAAACTGCATAGCCAAGTGGCTAATATTTTGTTTAAATTACTGAATAAATCTATATTTTCCCTGCCTGCAGTATCTTTTATGGAACTTGCAGGGCTAATAAAAATGCTACTAGTGCTATACAAACCAAGCCCTAGCACCCAAAAATGTGTATTATTCACCGAATTAATCTGGCAGACACACTGTGGAACAGTCAAGAAATCTTGCCCTTCCAGTCTCTGTTAAAGGAATCAACCTCCAGTGAGCTTCACTTGAGATCCAGTGCAGGTTTAACACATCCTAAGCTGGGGAACAGTTTGGAGAAGTCCTTGAGTATGCAGCTGCTCACAGTGTATAAAGCTGATTATACCACTACATTCCTCGACAGAGGTTTGACTAGGGACAGATGACTGGAAAAGAGAAAGCAAAGCATCACACTTTAGGGCTGACCTGACCCTTTTTGATAGGCTTCTCTGTTTTTTTTTTCCTGCACTTTTCATAAGAATTTTCTTCTCTTGTCTGATTTCTATCCTTGCTTTTGTGCTCCAGTTTTGATGTAAACTACTTTAACCTTCCTGTTTTACACAGCCTTATTTACATTGCCCACCCTTCGTTAATTTCATCATACAGGTTATTCCTTTAGCTACACCCATATGTCTTATGTTTATATTGTTATCCTTCAACTTTAGATTCTCACTCTGATTTCTAGTAAATTGAAATCTATATTTCAGTAGTCTTGAGACCCTGTTCTCCTTTCGTTAATGACTCCAACTAAAGTGATTTTGCCATAATGTGACTCCTGTCAAGTGGTTCCCTCCTCACCACACTTTCTCCCAGGAAAAATTATGATGACCACATTATGATTTATTCCCTTACTGGGGTCTTGGTTTTGTCCTTAAGTCCTGTTTATACCTTTCCTCTCCTATACTTACTGTTGCATAGTTGTAGATTATCCCTGGAAGGTTAGCACATTTAATGATGATTTTTCCTCTGTTTAACTTTTAAACAGTGTTGCTAATGTTGCCATTGCTTCCTGAAGTTAGGCATGGTCACATTCAAGACTTAAGACTAGCATTTATTTATTTATTTCAGTTTAATGACTGGATAAGTGGACTGGTTGCCACAGCCATTTCAACCACGACCCAGGCTAGATAGAGAAAATATATATATATGTACATATATATATATATATATATATATATATATATATATATATATATATAAATATATGATATTTACAATCCAGTAGTTGTAGGGTAGAACACTTGGTATTTGTAATCATATTTGCTTTTGATGAGTTTCTGCTGACAGCACTTGGGATTGCCAATCAGATATGGCTTTAGTAAAGGATAAGAAGTGTAACAGACAAAGCATATATGTCTCTAGTTGTGAATGAGAACACTGTTTCTGTATAAGAGGGGTGGCAAACACTAGAGTCCTGGAATCAAGTGCAAGTTGATTCACTGAGGTGTTCATTTAGTTTGGATTTAAATGTTTCCAGTGTAGATTATTTTCTTATGTCAGCTGGTAGCTGGCTCCAGATGGAGGAACCAATGTTAGAGAAGGCTTTTTCACCCATCCTTAGGGGTTTTAAGCATTGGCCTGATATGGGAGAATGTCATCTAGGATGTCCCTGAGGATATAGCCAGTTGTACTAATTAGTAATTTAGACCATGGGGGTGGGGAGGGTCAGGAGCAGTGGCCTTGTTTAAGTATTTTAACTAGTAGTGAGATGAACAGGAGTTTAGCTCTAAGGTTGACTGGCAGCCATTTGAAGCCTGAGAGTAAGTTGCAGTGATCCATATTTATTTTATTTATTTATTTATCTATCATTATGTTGACTGGGAAAGTCTGACTAGGACAGAGCCAGTGGAGGCCTGGGGAGAAACGCTCCAGACACATGTCTTTGGATTGTGGGAGGAAAACGGAGTACCCGGAGGAAACCCACACAAACTCAAAGAGAACATGCAAACTCTGCACAGAAGGCACACCAGCCAAGAATCAAACAGAGAACCTCTTGCTGTGAGGTGACAATGTTAACCACTGCACCACTTCGCCGCCCATATTGGAGTCTGCTGAGAATAAATCTTCAAATCTTATTTTCATATTTTATGTGTGTTGGAGGCTGTGTGAAAGATGAGAAAGGGAATCCCATATTCAAGTTTAGGGGTGAATAAATTCCTTAATATGGAGTGATGAGAAACCAGATGAACGAACCTATAGAAAAGCTTTAGTTGAGAAAGAATTGTATTGACTACCCTATCTATGTCCTGAGATAAAGTTAGAGTAGAAGAGTTAGCCCAATATCCTTTTGTCTGAAGCATTTGGTATGGTAGTACCAGAATTATCTGACACTAACAGAGGGGGGAGGCCTTGCAGTCTTTGACTTGAGCCAAAAAAACATTATTCTGCATTTGGCTAAATTAATTAGCAGCCTGTTGAAAAAGGTCTAATTAATAATTGAGGTGAAGCTACTTTTAAGCTTTTGTTGTAGGTTATGGGCAGTATAGATGGAGTCAAGTACTAGTAGGTCATCTGCAGATGTGATGATTTTAAGATCAGGGACAGGAGATCATATGTGAGGTCATTTATGAAAAGTAGGAATAGTAAGGGGTCCAGAACTGAGCCTTGTGGTACTCCTGTGGTTAGCATACTTGACTCTGATAATAGAAAGTTGGAATATGCCTTGAAGTTTCTGTTCTCCAGATAGCTTTTAAACCATTCCAAGGTACCAGCTCCAAAATTCAGTTTAGCTATTTTATGAAATAATAGAGGATGGCTTCCTGTTTCAATTACCCTTGAAAGGTTGATGAAGAGAACATTGAAGCATAACTGGTTCAACCAGCACACTAGGCCAGTACTATAAACCAGTGCCCCACCCACCTTACAGAAAAACAGCAAAAAACAGAAAAAAGAATCTTCCATCTACTGGCAGACCAGCCTGGTGTCCAGATGCATGGCAAGACCCCCTCCATCCTGTCCCAGCCATTCAGGTTTTGTTTCTGTGCCTTGCCCCAACCCTCCTTCAACATATTTTATATAAGATAATTATTCTTTTTTAAACTGTACCAAACAGTTGATGCAGTTTATACCCTGCCTGCACTGAGCACTACTGTGCTCATGTTTTAATTAAAAAATGTTCTTCTTTTTAAGCTGTAACAAGCTGCTTACTACAAATTTAACAAACAGTTGCTATAGTTCATGCTCAGCCTGCAAGGACTGCTACAGCACTCAGGTTTTAGTTAAAAAAATATTTTTTTTTACTTTTAAACTGTAGCAGACTGTTTGCAGTTTAGACCACACATGGAGCATTACAGTGCTCAGGTATGACCACAAATGCAATACTGGCTTTTAAAAGCCAGTATTGCATTAAAGTGACACTTTGCACCTGGAGCAGTTACCCCTCTCGCCCTGTCCTAGCTATGCTACTAATCAAGAAGCCATTGTTCATATTGTTAAAAATGGTGGCTGTTGCAGAGAAGAGGACAGTCATAAAGAAATAAACAGCAACTCTGAAAAAAACAAAGAAAACCAAAAACACTTATAAGAGAGGTAGGCCTGGGCAAACTGAGCTGCAACACACTGTTAGCTAGAAAAAGTAAATGAATACGAGCCAACTGAATGACTGAATCAAATAGACCACTGCACAAATATAAAGCTTAGCACTTTTGTCCTTTAATTAGAACTTCCTCAGAACTTTAGTGCAGTACAAAAGAAAAGCCATTTTAAATATGTTAGAATAAATCATGTGACAAAACCTCAATTAATTGTAATAAATTACTTAAAGCAATATAGACATAAATAAACACATAAATATATCAAAGATACCCCTATAACATTAAAAAACAAATCACATTTTTAAAAGGTACTTGATATTAATACATTCATTAAAACATGGTACTTTATCAGCTTGTAAAAAATCTGCCAGTTATCCTCATTAACATCTAGGTAGTTTTTAAAGTCACCACTATAAGGACTGGGAGTAACAAAATCAACCACAAAAAATAAATAAATAAATAAAAATTTCTTGAAATCAGTGCAATTAAGTGCATGTCTGGCCAGAGCATTCATAACAGCTTTATTTTTAATAGCACAAAGATGTTCAGAAATGTGTGTGCTTAACTTCCTAATGGTTTTCCCTATATAGAAACAATGACAGGAATTGTATTGAGTGAGTAACAGAAACTATGTTGAGCATCACATAATAGGTCATATTGATTTCTGTGTTTAGAGAGCTGGTTGTATACAAGCTTAGTGCAATCAGACCTCTGCACATACGGCTACTGCACAGCTCAAAGACATCAAGGAATTACAAAAACATGGTAGAGCCAGCAAACAGTGGACCAAAATCTGTTTATTGAAGGAAGGAGGAAAAAAACATACCGGTTTTGGCCCTTAGGTCTTCCTCAGTGTTTGTGACTGTTACAAAATTCACAACATATATATAAATATATATATATATATATATATATATATATATATATATATATATATATATGTATATATGTATATATGTATATGGAGAGAGAGAGAGGGAGAGAGTGTGTGTGGTCCAGCACCACCTGCAGTCCAAAAGCAGAATTGCATACATTTAAACATTCATTTTTATTTTTATTTTTATATGTATTCATTCAACCCAGGGGAAAAATTTATTTTATTTATTTATTTATTTTATTTTAAAGTGCACCTAATTTAATTATCCATTTCTTTTCCATTTTGTTTAATATTGCATGCCAACCAGATTTTGGTCCACTGTTTGCTGGCTCTACCATGTTTTTGTATACAAACTTTTCAAATGTTTTTGTCACTGGGCACAGGTTGGCTATGGGTCTATAATCTTTGTGATCTTTAGGCCTGGGCACCTTGGCACCTTGGGAAGTGGAATTATAGTGGCATGTTTGAAGCGGGAGGGGAAGGGACCAGATATTAGAGATATATTCTACATATATGTATCAGGGGACTGGTAAAGTACAGAAATTTGTAGGAAGGAAGGAGGAAATTATATCCATTTTAGGAATAATGAAATGTGGTAGAACTAATCAACTTGCTTAAGGCTTTTCTGGCACAGTTATTAGATTGACGTGGAATAAAGCAGAGAGAGCTGCCATTGTGAAAACTGTGACTCTGTGATTTCAGCGGAAGTAGTCATTGAAGAAGACTGTGGGAGGAACTTTTAAAGGAGCCATTGAATGGCTGAGAACAACAATTGTTTGCAAGCGCCAGTGAAGTTATGGTTGATGTTGGGGGTTGAAGGTATGGAGTGATATGAGCTGTCAGTGATATCACCTATAAGTTTTTAAATTTATTTTTGAAATAATTTGGGAGAAGAATGAAGGACCTTTTGCTTTTCTCTTAGATAACTGAATTTTGCATTATTAGTGGTGACTCTTGTCTTTTTTTCTTAGTTGTAGGTAGTATCAGTGTAGCTGCTCATTAATGGGGTTTTCTTTCCAAGAAGTCCAAGCTTTGTCTCTCAAAGAGAGTAACTTTTATATTGGGGGGGGGGGGGTTAATCAGGAACAGTTCAGGCCCATTAATCTTTTTGTGACTTATGGGACAGCTACATCCTGCACTTGTGACAGTTTGTTGATGAAAAAAGGAAAGGGCTGTATTAGGGTCATTACAGTGGTATAGTGGAATCCAATCAATATTTCTTAGTTAGGCATTTAGAATAGTTTGCTTAGTTTCTCTCATGGGTCTTACTATAATTATTAATGACCAAACAGAAAGGATGGGACAATGAATTCTTAGATTATTAGGAAGAGTTTACACTTGCAAGAACTGATGCTTTATATTGGAAAATAATGAGATCTAATGTAGAGTGATTTCCTGTGTGCTTATTTGGTCTACTTGGTTGCTGAAGAAATTTTACCAACCTAAAATGTTGGTGCATTCCATTGAGAGCATTGGTTGTGGGGCCTGAAAGAATTAATACCGAAACCACCTAGAAATATTGCAATGAGAAGGCAGATTAGAATCCATCATAGTGGTGGGCTTTTAAACTGGAGGTGGCTAAGAAGTAGGGTAGGAGCTAATGGCTGAAGAACTGTATTGATACAGGAATAGTTATGAGTGTTAGGGTTAGAGTAGGGAGTGTGATTAGGGTGTGGCAGGGCCAGTGTTAGCATTTTGGGTGCCCCCAGCAAATGTCAAATTGGGGGCCCCTAGGAACTTTAAAGTCTAAGTATCACCCTGTCATTGCCACCCTCCTAAGCAACCTTTTAGTTCAAGCTGCAAATCTTTAGGAGAAGTATGCATAGACTGACCTGCAGCTACAGTGGTCTTAAATTACAACAGGCCTACCTACGTACCACACTAAATTGCCCCATCTCACTAAGCGACGTTCCCAGTCACTGGCATTTAGTGCAAAAATGAGACAGTAAAAGAACTGTATGTACAGGGGTGGATTTAGTTGAAATGGCACCCTAGGGACTGCTTACGGTTTCATCCACTCCACCCCACCCACACACATATCCCCCAGTGCTCCCCTCTGCCCCCCATTTTGTGCTCCCAATACCATAAACATTCTTCACATTTTGTCTTTTTCTTCAGATTTTTCAAGAAGCCATAACTTTCTATATGCTCTGATATGCATTTTCTTTTTTTTTTTTTACACAACCTTTTCATCCAGTGACAGCTTTAACAGAAATTATGATTAAGGAAATCGATTCATTGTTGCTGTTCATCTCTAGTTTTCCTTGCATCCTTTCAACACCTTTCCTGACCAAGATGGCACAGTAATAACCATTTGGGAAATAACTCAATTAAGCCAGAGCCCCCAGAAGCCAATGCTCTGAAATGCATTTTATAGCATTTTCCCAACATTTTAATCCAAAGATGGCCCGAAGAAAAATCATGAGTAAGAAAAGAATTTCAGTCTTATTTTTTTTCAGGGAAGACAGGCTTAATGTTCAAAGATGACAAGATAGTAGCTCATAATAAACTAACAAGACACTTGTTGTGAGGATACACAGATCCTATCTGCGAATACTGTCTGCCTCCCTAACCTCTCAAAAAAAGAAAGTTACTGCCTAAGCATTCCTCTGGTGTCATATTGGGATGAAAGCAGAGGTTCAAATTGCCGCAGTCATATATTTCAAGTGACTGGTGACATACATGTACATAGTATGAGTCCTAACTTCTCACCCCTACACCCCAAACGCAGCCACTTGTATACATGCCTGGTGTGTGATTGTGAGGAAAGTGAAAAAAAAATAATGATTACCATAATGTATTCCACTTTGCTTCTCCTAGACAGTGCACTGCTCCTACACAAGCTATAGTAACCTTCTTTGTACACCTCTGAGGTCTGTGAGAAAATAAAAGAAACAATGACCACATTGTCCCCAGCCTAAACATAAGCTATAATGACCTCCTGTGCCCACTCCTAAGGTTTGACTGTGATGTAAATTAAAGAAGTAATAACCACACAATGATTAGCCCCTCCCTGATACCCTACAGCAACTTTCTGTGCACACACGTCGCAAAAGGGCTAATTTTCTAATAGGTGCGGTTGAGAGCAGAGGCCATTATCAGCTTTATCCTAACAGGGTCATATCACAGCCCTGCCCAGGTTAAAAAGGATAATCCGAAAATTAATACCCTTTTCTCCTCATTTTCCCCAATTAGCAATAGCTTTTCTGGGGCCCCCACACAATCGGCGATGATTAAGGGGGGCCTCATGTATCCATTTATACACTCTGGGGAGTGGGGGCCACCAGTCATCTAGAAGCCAATCTGGTGGTCTGCTGCCATAAACAAACTATACAACAGAAGGAAGAAACTGTTGCAGAAAAGATAAAAATCCCAGGATGCAAAAAAACTCCCTTACCAGCCTCAGTAAGAAGCTGAGATCCCTCATAAAATCCTCCAAAGCTAGTTACGAAAATAAAATTGCCAAGGATTCCAAAGACAACCACAAGGCATTCTATAGTTATGTCAAGAATATAAATGGCAATGCTCAGATCTGCTCTGAGCTACAACAGAATGGCATTAAATATACTGATCCCAAGGATATTACCAATATCCTGGCAGATCGATTTAGTGCCAACTTCACCCCCCTCTCACCCCCTAAAGGGCCCATCTAAATATCAAAAGATTGCCAAATTCCAGTAATCACGGCCACACAGGTAGAAACCATACTCTCCAAAGCTAAGAATACAGCATCCATGGGACCAGATGACATCCCAAGCTGTGTACTACATTCACTACAAAATGAACTGTCACCTCACCTAGGTGTCATGTTTAATCATAGCCTCACCTCAGGCTTCGTGCCCACTGAGTGGCGCACAGCTACAGTTATCCCACTCCACAAGGGGGAATCCACCTTGGATCCCGGGAACTACTGTCCCATCAGTCTGACGAGCCTGATCTACAAGGGCATGGAACGCATTATCATAGAACTTATAAACAAAGACATTGCCGACCTTCAAACACTGGACCTCACCCAGTTTGAGTTTGTGAAGGGACGATCTTGTCTACTGAACCTGATTGACTTCTTCGAATCAGTCTCCAGAGCTGTGGAAGAGGGTAAGGTCGTCCACACTGCCTATCTGGACTTCGCCAAGGCCTTCAACACCATCCCCCACTCTGGAATCATAGATAAACTTACTAAGCTGTGCATAAATCCCTACGTCACTCGATAGGTTTCCAACTGGCTTACTGACAGAACCCAGACTGTAAAAGTAGCTGACTCCAAATCGAGTTCCAGACAAGTGACAAGTGGAGTACCTCAGGGTTCAGTCCTGGGGCCGCTCTTGTTTGGCATCTACTTCTCTAAAGTACAGGCCAGCACTAAGGGACTCTGGCTAACAAAGTTCACAGATGACTGCAACCTGGGAGCCATTATTGAATCCCCAAATGATGTGGATATTCTACAAAAGCGCCTTACAGAAAAAGATGCTTGGTGCTTGAGCCAGGGGCTCAAGCTTAATGCCAAGAAATGTATAGTTATCCCCTTTGGGAAAAAACATCTACCCATGAATTACCACATAAGTGACAGTACACTAAACACCAAAAGTGTGATGAGAGACTTAGGGACACAGGTGGACAGTGGTCTCACCTTTGATATCCACATCACCACAACAGTCAGGAAATCCTTCTATGTGGCACACCTCATCACTAAGGGCTTTTCATCCAGAAAAAAGGAGGTCATTGTCCCACTGTATTCATCCCTCATTAAACCCATTATAGAGTACAATGCCCCATTTGGTATGTACCTCACAAGACATCTGCAACAGCTGGAAAGGCTGCAGAAATACCTCACTAAAAGAATCACAGGCCTAACGCAGATGGCCTATGCTGACCATCTAAAAGAACTCCAGCTATGCTCTGTGGCATATCATCTACTCAGAGGCAATCTCTGCTTAACATACAAGGCCATGTCAAACCCTGAGCTGTTGGACATGCTCCACTTAAAGAAATCCCAATCCCTCAGGGCCACATGCTCCAGGGATCTGAACCTTGTCATCATAATGAACAAAACATGCTGGTGGGATAGGTTCCTGACCCAGAGACTCCCCATATTCTGGAATAGATTGCCCATACATGTCAAGCAGAGCATCTCCTTGGACTTCTTCAAGAGGAACCTTGACAATTGGATGGGAGATAGAAAATTCACCCCGGGGATCACGTCAGTCACCCTGCTAGACAGGGGTCCAGGGAAGTAAATACTGTGGGAAGAAATATCCGGGGAATTGTTTGGCTAGGCGTGTAAAGGCCCTAGGGCCAATAGCCTAGTACCAAACTATGAACTTATGAACCTATATATTTTATGCCTTATTTTTGAAATGGAACTAATTGTTAGCTGCATTTTTTACTGATATCCAGAAAAATAATGTCTCTGCATTATTGGATGTGTGCACAGATAAAATCTATGATATTTTTTACATACAGTGGATATAAAAAGTTTACACACCCCTGTTAAAATTCCAGGTTTTTGTGATATAAAAAAATGAGACCACAACAAATTATTTCAAAACTTTTCCTACATTTAATGTGACCTATAACTTGTTCAATTCAGTCTGAAAAACAAACAAATCTGTTAGGGGGAAAATATAAAAAATAAAAAACATACAATATGCTGGTTGCATACATGTGCACACCCTTAAACTAATAATTTGTTGTGTGTGCACACTCTTAAAGTAATTCTTTCTTGAAGCACCTTTTGATTTAATTACAACATTCAGTCTTCTTGCGTACACACCTGCCATCAACTAAAGAGACTGATTAACCCGAAAAAAAGTTGAGTTGTCCTAGTAGGATTTTCCTGACATTTACTCAGTTGCCTACTACAGCAAAAGCCATGGTTCACAGAGAGATTAAAAAGCATCAAAGGGATATCATTGTTGAAAGGTATCAGTTAGGAGAAGGGTACAAAAAAATTTACACAGCATTGAATATACCATGGAACATAGGGAATACAGTCATCAAAAAGTGGAGAAAATATGGGACAACAGTGGTGTTGTAAAGAACTGAACGTCCCTCCAAATGAAAACTGTTCAGGGAGACTGCCAAGAGACCTACAGCAACACAGTAGGAGCTGCAGGAATTTCTGGCAAGTACTGGTTGTGTACTACATGTGACAACAATGTCCCATATTCTCCATATGTCTGGACTATGGGGTAGGGTTGCAAGACGGAAGCCTTTCTTTTACACAGAAAAACATCCAGGCCTAGCTAAAATTTGCAAAACAATACATTGTCTCCCAAAAGCATGTAGGAAAATGTGTTATGGTCTGATGAGACTAAGGTTGAACTTTCTGGCCACAATTCCTAAAGGTGCATTTGGCGAAAAAACAACACATTGCGTCATCAGAAGAACACCATCCGGATGGTAAAGCATGGTGGTGGCAGTATCATGCTTTGGGGTTGATTTTGTTCAGGTGGAACTGGGGCTTTAGTCAAGGTGGAGGAAATTATGAACAGTTCCAAATACCAGTCACTTTTGGCCCAAAACCTTCAGGCATCTGCTAGAAAGTTGAAGATGAAGAGGAATTTCACCTTTCAATACCACAATGACCCAAGCATACATCCAAATCAACAAAAGAATGGCTTCACCAGAAGGAAATTAAAGTTTTGAAATGGCCCAGCCAGAGCCCAGACCTAAATCCAATAGAAAATCTGTGGGGTGACCTGAAGAGGGCTGTGCACAAGAGACGCCCTCACAATCTGACAGATTTGGAGAGCTTTTGCAAGGAAGAGTGGGCAAATATTGCCAAGTCAAGATATGCCATGCTGCTAGACTCCTACGCAAGATTGAATGCTGTAATTAAATCAAAAGGTGCTTCAACAAAGTATTAGTTTAAGGGTGCATACACACAACAAAATATTAGTTTAAGGGTGTGCATACTTATGCAACCAGCGTATTGTACATTTTTTATTTTTTATATTTTTTCTCCTAACAGATTTGTTTGTTTTTCAATTGAATTGTACAGGTTATAGGTCATATTAAAGGTGGGAAATGTTTTGAAATGATTTATTGGGATCTCATTTTTTATATCACAAAAACCTGGCATTTTAACAGGGGTGTGTAAACTTTTTATATCCACTGTACGTGCATGCACATACACACACACACACACACACACACACACACACACACACACACACACACACACACACACACACACACACACACATAAGCCATAGCAATACTCGTTTCTACTTATTTCAGCAAATAGCAATACATTGTGCATCTCTGGTACTGCCATACCAGATCAGTGACTGCTGTTTAGCAGCTGTCAAACAGCAGCAGGGATAAGTCACTTTTATTTACCTCATTGACAAGTAATGCATGCCTGTCACTGTCCCTGATTTCAGAGATTTTCACTGGTTTTGCCTTATAATTTTGCTCTTTCCTTTATAAAAAAAAATTTGAGTTGCTGGTAAATCATTCAGGATTACAGGTAGTCAATAAATTCAGACATCAGAGTTTTAAACTTCTTATTGTCCAAAAATGCATGTTAATGCAAAATATTTTATTCTATTAAATTTGTAGCTAAATTGCAGTAACATTTAAAACATATTCCTGATTTTGAGCCTTTACTCTGCTTTTATTTTTGACACTGTGCAGAATTGTTCAGGAAAGAAGTTGAGAGTTATGGTATCTGATGTTCTGCCAGTATTTATAAAACTCCCTAAAAGAGAAACCATCCCTGAAGATCAGAAGCATTAGTGCTTCTTAATATCCATGATTTGCACTGAGATCAGATGCTCTGGGCTGCTGACCTCTCTAGTGCTTATCTTGCTCATGTTCATTATCAGCTTTATACTAACAGGGTCATATCACAACCCCGTTTAGGTTAAAAAGTGTAATAAGGAAATTAATACATTTTTTCTCTCAGTTTTTCTCCAACCAGCAGCAGCTTTTGCGGTGCCCCACCAAGTCAAGGATGATTAAGGGGGGTGGGCCTCCTTGCAGCCACAGGTATTGCAAGTTCCTAAAGATAACTATGTTGTTCTTTTTAGTGTAGAGAATGTCCACCAGCAGGGTTTAACTAAGCCAGGGGTACTATATTAATGGTAAAATATTTAATGGAATTGCGAACCCTGTTACTTGATAAAACACAGTTACTATAACCAGAAATATCTTTGAATTTTAAAGGAGATATAATAAGAGTTATTATTATTACCCACCTAGTTTATTGCATATACAGAATTCCTGCACAAGTTTTTGTTGGTTTGACAGACATGTTACAAAATATCAAGATAAGACAACTTGCTGTGGTTGGGCCCCACCAGGAACAGGGGTCCCCAGCGACCACAGGGTTTGTTCTTGCCTAAAGCCATCTATGGAGAAAGGAACTGGCCTATTAGAGGGGAGGGGTTATGTGTGGTTGACCATTATAAATGTAATGAATGGGGTTGGGTGGGAATAGGTGTAAGGTGAAGAGTAACCATCTGAAGTGCAGATAAACAGAGTGTGGCTGTACCCCCCATCCGCCTGGTTCATATTCTATTCAACAAAAACATTATAAAACCATAGTTAAAATGTGTTATAATTTTAATGGATATATAATTACCTGGAATAACCAAATCCTCAACTGCCTTGAGGTTGGTAATAATTTGTTATAATAGAATCTTCTTCTTTCAGCTTTTCCCGGTTAGGGGTCGCCACAGTGGATCACCTGTCCGCTCATGATTGGCAGTGGAGTTTTACGATATTGTGTTGCCAGCCCGACACCCAACCATCCACAGAAGGCACACACTAATGCCTAGGGCCAATTTAGAGTGTCCAATCCACCTACAGCATGTCTTTGGGATGTAGGAGGAAACTGGAGTACCCAGAGAAAACCCATGCGACCACAGGGAGGACATGCAGACTCCGCAGAGAAGGCACCCCAGCCGAGGATCAAACCGGAGAACCTCTTGCTGTGAGGTGGCAATGCTAACCGCTGCACCACCGTGGCCACCCGTAATTTGTTATAGTAGAATGACTGAGTGTAAATGAGCCAGAAGGGCTTCTACTCTTCAATATGCCTTTGGGTAGCTATCCTTATCCCTGGACTGTCTATGTAAAGGAGACATCCCTCCTAATCTCTACAAGGTAAACAGCCTAATGATGTATATGTAAAACTACACCAAACCTGCTTTTAACTCTGTAGCAATTGTCACTCCGTCCGTCTTGTGTTTAGCTAGTGACTGAGAAAATGAAGCTACTTTTATATACTAGAAGGTTAATAGAGTCACGTTAGGTTACCTTATAGCAACTTAACAAAAGTTATTCCTCCACAGGAGAAATGCCCGCTGTCTTCAGGGTGAGTAACTGCATCATGTCCAAGTTACCAAAGACCAGGGTAACTCGTTATCTCTGTAGGACTTCATGGAAAGAGAAAATGACCGGGTTCTTGTTAAAAATAAACACAGTATAATGAGTCAGGAGGCAAAGTTTAGTAAACACTTGAAGCCATACTATAATTTTATCAGTATTTCCACTGTACCAGTGCAGTGCAACTACTTGTCACTGCTTGCAGAAGCTGGAGGAAAGCATATATAAATTAGAATGTGTTGTGCTCTCTTTGTAGTGTGAACGGCAAGTCACCCAAGGTGAAAGTGAATACTGCTTGCACCAGTAATGCATTGAGCCCTTCCTTAATTGAAATAAATGCTTAAAACTGGAATAACCAAATAAAGTAAGGATTTTAAGGTGCTGATAAGGTAGAAATAAATCAATATGTGGGACTGAGAGAAAGCAGGACTCTGGATGCCATATAATGCAACCTGGATTTTATGGCACCAAAAAGAAATTAGACTGTGTCACTGTTAGCCAGTGTGGAATAGACAACATTGCACCAGTAAAGTGGAGTCCCTTTCTTACAACAACCTTAGAACTCTGAATTTAAAAACAAGCTAAGTAATCAATATTTCGCTTTTGGCTCAAGGTATCTGCTGACAGAATAATTTTACTGTTGCAGCTTCTAGTATAGCACAAATACACTGACTGTAACAAAAATGTATGCTCCAGTGGAGTTCCATTAGACACTGACAATTAATGGATGCATGCATCAGTCTGACCTCAACAGAGATGCTAACAAGCGAAGGATACTCCACTGTAGTAGTAACAAATGTACTTCTCAAAAGAATAAGATCTCAGCAAGGCCAAATCCAATGTATGCCAGTTAAAATCTTTCTGATGAGAATGCTATGTTGCAGCTAATAATGTGAGTGCAATCATACCTTAACATTAAAAATATAGCTACCTTGGCTCTTTGCTTACTAAGGAATACTCTGCTAATTCATATATCTTCACATCCCCATTTCTATAATTATTTAATAATCCTAATATCTGCATTGCATAGTTAAATATTATTCATATAAGTTAGGTATCATTAATTGCCAGATGTATCTAAACTAGTGAAGCCCTTCTAAGCAAGGCATATAAGCAAAAAACAATATCATGATTCATAGATCTATTTATCCAAATTGCAACATGTCGCTTATCCAGTTAGATGCTTATACCCTTAAGGAAGAGAGAGAGGACTAAGTGAATGCTTTGGGGAAAAAGCTATTAGCATATTATGGCTAGAGAAAATAAGGTTAAACACAGGGGTCCTGGTCGTGTGACACAGAAGCAGTGAGTCATAGGTCAGAATAATCCTACCTCCCCTGTTCATGTCCCATTTGACAAAACAATGAAAAACAGGATTAAAAAAAAGTATTGTAGTTTTAGTGAATATAATTCCTCACAGTAAACAGGTATTTTAAGTACCATTTCTGATTTGCTTTAAGAGAATGATTGAGTATAAATGGGCCAGAAGGGTTTCTAATCTCCAGCATTTCAATGGATAGCTATCCCTACCCCTGATCTACCTAACCAAAGGAGGCAAAGGCTGAATGACTCCCAACCTCTACAGGGTGAGCATTCTAATGGATAGCTATCCCTACCCCTGGTCTACCTAACCAAAGGAGGCAAAGGCTGAATGACTCCCAACCTCTACAGGGTGAGCATTCTAATGGATAGCTATCCCTACCCCTGATCTACCTAACCAAAGGAGGCAAAGGCTGAATGACTCCCAACCTCTACAGGGTGAGCATTCTAATGGTAGGTGTGAAGAACTGTGGAAAACCTGATTTCAGCTGTCCTTTAACTATCTCTTAACTATCACATCCATGGCCTTGTATTTGGCTAGTGGCTGAGATAACATAGGTGTTTCAATATACAAAAGGGTTAAAATCACTTTGTCAGGCTTACTTAACAGCAGCTTCAGAGGCACCGGAAGCTATTGAAGATGGGGGGGGGGTGGATGACAGGGGTACTTAGTGATCTAAAAGGGGCAATTTTTTTAAAACTATTTGCTACCACAATTTAGGTTCACTTGGAGAACATTTTAAGCTTAACCAATTTCCATTTTGGTGCTTGAATTAACATTTTCTGATTGGTCTTTCCACAACATTCAGTTTAGATAACTGGACTGAGTATTTCTGATGCCATTTGACTTTCTGATGTTCAGTAGGTCCATCTGTATTAGGTTGGAGGATGCCTTGTATGCCAGACACGTCACCTCTAAGCACTCTGTAGGATACTGAGTATTGTGATAAATCTTTGAGGTGGTCCATGCAAGGCCTATTGTTTAGGACTTGTATCCTTTTAGTAAGGTATCTCTGTGAGTATTTCAATTGTTGCATGGGTCTGGACAGTTACATGCCAAAGTGGGCATTATACAAAATGACTGACCTAATGAGGGCTTTGTAAAGGGGAACAATAACATCCCTAGATCTAATCACAATCAATTTGTTTATTAGCTGTGAACTATAGAAAGACTTTCTTATGACTCTGGGCACATGTTGGTCAAAAGTTCTGTCACTGTACACACAAGTTCACAAATGCCAAACAACTGTGTCAGTTCTCAGAGGCATTGTCAATTTGGCAGTTCCCTGGAGTAGATGACTTTCCAAAGGATACAATAATGTATTTCTAGGAGTTTACTTTCAATTCATGATTCTGGCACCAGTTATTGTTTGGGACAAACCTTCCTGCATGATGGTTAAGTCATTTTGGGATTTAGTAACTGCTCCTAGCTTTCAGTCATCTCAAACTTAGTCGGCCAAAGCCCTTTGGTATTTCCTTTTACTTTTGAGATGTGTATGCCAAACAGAAAAAGTTTCAGCACCGAACCCTGGGGGACTCCACTGGTGACTGGTCTCTTCCCCTATTTTGATCTCCTGCATCTTGTGAGCAAGCATACATGTATATGTTCTTTGATTCATCTTCCTGATTGCATTAAATTTTATTCCTTGTATAATACAGCACCACTTGTTAGAATGTGTTTTAAATTTGTAGTTTAGTTTAGAACAGTATTCTAATAAGGAATGAAACAAAATGTATGAACCAATAATGACAAAACTACCCATTTCAGAAAATTTCAACCATAAAAGGCCACTCAAACATCTGTCATTACACTCCACCAGTATCAGTAAATATGCAAAATCTCTGCAGAAGTAAGTCATCTAAATAATTCCACATTAAAGGAATCTGTACCTAATGAAGAGGTTGCTGCTAGCAAATAACTTTATACGCCATTGTTTCATCTACAAATAAAGTGCCTGTTGCCCTTGAAAAATAAATTGACTATGCTACATTAAAAAATTATAAGCTAGTAATTTTGCAATGGGGAATGGATGGCAAACTGATAATGGGTTCATAGGTACTAGGTAACTCCTTCAAAAAGGACATTCATAGGACTGCAGCATCCACTGTCATTAGAGTACAACACAGTACAGTATCAATGATCCATCTGCATACTGTGGGAGTAGAACCTACAGCTTTCTGCAGCAAAAAGCTAGTATACTACCTGTTGTGCTACTAACAATGCAAACAACTTAGCATAAGTAGCACTAAACTTCTCTTCCCCTGAAGCTTTCAGCTCCTTGTAAAATCCACTTGACGATCAACTAAATCTCTCAACTTCACAGCACAAGAAATCTGGAAAATGCCAAAATTTATTTGGGGGGGGGGGCAAAGGCCCCAGACCAGGGACACATTTTAAATATTGCTTGTATAATCTTAGAAAGTTGCTAAAATAAAGTGTTTTGTGTTACCATGTGTTTCCCAAAAGATAGGAAGACTGAAACTTAAAGAGCTATCATTTAGTGAATTCAGTTCTCACTGATTTGCCAGAAAAACACAAATTTTAAACGGAACAGACCAAAAGTATGAGCCAAATATTCTGTGAAAATCTTTACAGTGGAGAGCTATGGCCTCAACTTTCTGAATCACAAGTGGTGGTATGGGTAGAGAATTCAGGCTCTTGTTTTTTACACACACACACACACACACACACACACACACACACACACACACACACACACACACACACACACACACACACACACACACACACGAGCAACATAACTCTTGCAAATAAAAGAACAAAACTCTCCTTACCGGAATGACTCTGGCTCTGGCAACACCAATGGAGCAGCATCAGCATAACTCCTATAACACAGAGCAATAAGAGAACAAGAACAGCTAGTTTAGTTAGTTTAACTTCCATGTGCAAATCCACGTTAGCCTGAAAACACCACTTCATTAATTTTTCCCCGACAGGTCTTGCAGCTGTAAAAGTGTGTGGGGGGTCTCACCCTCCCCCTGGCTGTATGGTTTTGGCACCCATGAGCAGCTTAAAACAAAGTTATTTCCCCTCAAGAGAAATGTCCACTGTCTTCAAGGTGAATGGTTGCACCACATCTGATTTACCAATGACAGGGAACCCACGTTATCCATGTAGGATTTCTGAATAACAAAAGATGACTGAGTTCCATATAGCAGCATAAAATAAAGTTAGTCTCTTCAGGAGAAATGTTTGCTGTCTTCAGGGTGAATGGTTATACCACATCCAAGTTACCAGTGGCTATGAGAACCATATATTATTCCTGTAGGACTTCAGAGTAAGCAAAAATGACTGGGTTGTTAACAGCAGTTTAAAAGAAAGTTATTCAAACTGACCATCTGTTCCACATTTCAGTTAATTTGTTTCTGAATGTCCACTTCAAAATCTCCAGCCCCTTTACTTTACCTCTATTTTCTATGCAGCCTGAATCATGGTAGTCACATTAACTAGTGTGCTGTGTATACATACACTTGCACCATTAGTGCACCATTTAATACAATATGCAAGAAACACAGTTTCATAAGCTCATGGGGCAGCGGCCTTAGGTCAGCTGGTGCCCTAGGCAAAAGGGCTCCACAGCACCCCCCCCACACACACCACCCAGGTGCCCCCAACCTGGTCTACCTACACCAAATAAATACTGGAAAAGTGCCCCTGCTACAGCGGCGCCCTAGGCGGCCGCCTAGTTGGCCTATGCCTAAGGCCGTCCATAACAGCACCATTTACTACACCATGCAGAAAGCACAATTTCCAAGACTCTTGACATTAAACTACAACATATAAAACAAAATGCAGTAAGCACAGTTTTGTAGGATTCTGGTTTTGCACAGTACCCTTTAATATATACATTTAGGAAGCACAGCACCATTTAACATGGCATGCAGGAAGCACGTATTTATATCCTCCTGGGATTGCAAAGCATCATTTAATGCAGCATATTAAGCAGAGTTTTATAAGCTTATGGTGGTGCACAGCAACATTTAATACACCATGCAGGAAGCACAGTTTTATAGGTTCATGGCATTCAAGCCTCATTGAAAACCACATGCATGAAGAAATTTCATAGCCTTCAGGTATTCATTGTACAACAACATTTAATGCAGCATGCAGAAAGCAAGTTTATAAGATTCCTGGCATTGTACTACAACAACATCAACAACAACATACAATACAGCATGCAGTAAGCACAGTTTTTGAGGTTCCTGGCTTTGCACATCACCTTTTAATATATACATGCAGGAAGCAAACCACCATTTAACATAACATACAGGAAACAGATTTACATCCTCCTGGCTTTTCAAGGCATTATTTAATGCAGCATGCTTGAAGCACAATTTCAAAAGTTTAGGTACAAACTCATATGTCACCCTGTGGATAGCCAACTGGCTCACAGACAGGACGCAGGAAGTTAGAATTGGGGAATCCACCTCTTCAAAGAGCCCAGTCACAAGTGGTGCTCCTCAGGGATCAGTCCTAGGACCACTCCTTTCTGGCATTTACTTTTCTGAAGTCAAGGCCAATGTCAGTGTTCTCTGGCTGACTAAATTTGCAGATGATTGCAAATTATGAACTGTGATTGAATCCCACACTGACACAAATGTTCTTCAGGAGGGGTTGACACAGACAAACAACTGGTGTCAGAGCCATGGACTAAAACTAAATGCAAAGAAATGCATAATAGTATCCTTTGGGAAGTCATCCACTCCTGGTAAATATCATATTGACAACACAGCCCTTAGAGTTGACCCAGTAACCAGGGACTTAGGGATACACATAGATAGTAATCTAGCCTTTGACCATCACATGTCTACAGCAGTGAGGAAATCCTTCTATGTTGTGCAACTTATAAACAAAGGTATAGCATCTAAGTCCAAGGAAGCCATTGTTCCACTGTATTTGGCATTCATTAGACCTATCATTGAGTGCAATGCCCCCTTTGGTATGTACCTAACCAGCCATATTCAACAACTAGAATGTCCACAGAAGTTCCTCACTAAAATAATACAGGGCTTAAGTAAAATGCCTTATGCAGACTGCTTCAAGGCTCTATCCCTGTATTCTGTCTCCTACAAGCTTTTGAGGTGAGTAATATGCCTGACATACAGGGCATTGTCAGACCCACTCTGATGGACCTCCTGCATATCTGCAAAATAAACAGCATCAGAATTACCTGCTCTAAAGACTTAAACCTTGCCTGTGATATAAATAGGATCTGCTGGAGAGAGAGAGAGGTATGTATCCCAGAGATTACCTCAGCTCTGGAACAAGTTCCCCATCCATGTGAAGAAGAGTTCCTACCTAATGCAATTCAAGTGCAACCTGGACAATTGGATGAGGAACAAGAAATTCATCCATGGTTTGGCACCAATATCTCTAATGGACACAGGCAATCTGTAAATGGTTCATGTCCCAGGCCCTAGCTTGTAAATGTTTCATCTCCCAAGCCCCTGCTTACACTTATCAAGGGTATCAGAACTTGTCAGAGATTTGGGATGCATGGCTAGGTTTAAAAAGGTCCTTGTAGATGTTAGCCTAGTAAACACCTATGAACCACATATGAATCTATACAGAGTGCCTGAAGCACAGTTTCATAGGTGCCTGGCATCACAGAACATATTGAATATAGCATGCAGGAAGCAAAGGGTCCTAAGCTCTTGCTACTGCACAGCATCATTTAATATTACATGTAGGTAGTACAGTTTCATAGGCTCCTGACATTGCACGACACCATTTGCCACAGCATGTAGGAAGTGCAGTTTCATAATGCTCCGGCACTGCTCAACACCATTTAATATGAAATGTAGGCGGCACCTTTTCATAGGCTCCTAGCAGTGTACAGCACCATTTAATATAGCATGCAGGTAGCAGTTTCACAGGCTGTTGACATAGCACAGCACTGTTTAATATAGCATGCAGGAAGCACAGTGTCCTAATCTCCTAGCACTGCACAGCACCATTTGCAACAGGATACAAGTAGTACAACTTTATAGGTTCCTGACATTGTACAGCACAGTTTCCCATAGGATGCAGTTATCATAGTGTTTGAAGCTCTTGGCATTATACAGCACAGTTTGCCATAGGATTGTTCTAAGCTCTTGGCATTATACAGCACGGTTTGCCATAGGATCCAGTTATCAATGTGTTCTAAGCTCCTGGAATTATACAGCACAGTTTTCCATAGGATATAGTTATCACTGTGTTCTAAGCTCCTGGCATTATACAGCACAGTTTCCCATAGGATACAGTTATCACTGTGTTCTAAGCTCTTGACATTGTACTGCACCTTTTAATATGGCATGCAGATAGTTTCATAAGGTTTGGAATTGCACAACACTATTTAAGATGGAAAGTTGGAGGCACAGATTTATATCCTCTTGGCATTGTATAGCACTATTTGTCACAGCATGCAGGAAGTACAGTTTTATAAGCTTCTTGCATTACATATCACCATTTAATATAACGTTGGAAGCACAGTTTCATAGATTATTGGCATTACACATTACTATTTAATATGTCATGTAGGAAGCACACTTTCCTAGGCCCCTGGTATTACATGGAATAACACAGCATCATCTTTTAGTTATGATTATTAATTAGTTTCTGCTTATTGCCTCTTCATTTTCTTATATTTGTGTACTGTTTCAGTTGTAGTATTGAAATTTTCTTGATTTTTACACCCCGCCACTTCAGTTTAATGAATTTCTTGTTCTATAACTTTCTCTGCATCTTTTAACACCTGTACTCTTGTTTGCAGCTACTCAGTGGCATTCAGATCCTAAGCATATTCTAAGATACCCCACCTGATGGTAATGCAGACCCTGCTCCCTGAATAAATTTACCTGACACCTGTTGAGTTGCAGTATCAGCCTTTTTTTCTTTCATTTTACTTTGCAGTGCAATATTCACAGCACTAACATACACCTGAGATAGTTACCTGCCTACCTACTTCCCAATCTGCTGCTTTGCTTCTGCTTCTTCAATCTGCCAGATGTACTGGAAATTCAGTTCGTCTTTGACTAGTTTAACTTTTTGTTCTAACATATTTGCTGACTTTCTTTTCTCTAGAAATGATTTGTTGCTTAAGCATGTACTGAGCATGTTCTCACAACCTGAAATTTCACATCTTTTCCCATTTTTCTCTGCTGTATATGATCTTCTGGCTGAATAAATGTGTTGTACCCTGAAAGCTTTGTACAGACTATCTGCTTGATTACTGTATAAATTAGACGTTTTGTTTTATTAAACTCAGATGTTGTCAGTATTGATGAGTGCACTACCCAGGAAAACAAACACAAATAAATAAATAGCATAGGTGGTGGAAGAGGTGGGCAGGAAGTGTTGGAAGGAGTGGCCATTGTTGGCTCGGAGGGAGAGTGAGGTTTCTGCTTGTGATCTGCACCGTTCTGCTGGTCGGACAGAGATATAATTGCATGGCAGCTTCCCACTGAAATCAGCACAGAGGGGGACTGGTGTTAACTGATGCTAAGTGCTGTGATGTATGCACAAATCTGTCTGTCAATCTATGTATCTATCTGTCTATAAAACTAAGCTGCTATTTCATTCATTGCCTACAAATTAGGCCTCAATAATTGGGTCTCCCCAGAATATTTATTGCTGTCTGCAGTGCATATTTACAGACTTTACAAGGAATAAAGAATGTCACATGCCACCATCTTCATTTTTATTACATTTAAAGTATTGTTCAGCTTAATCAGCTCCCTTATCACAACTGGCTGTCTCATTCCTAGTGGACGGGGGAGCCTACCCATAGCAGTAACCAGAAGTATACCTCTAAACTGTACAGATTTTCTCAGAATGTCCAGATTTTTGCCTCAAATTTTTAGTTTGTTCCTCATAACATTTGTGGTTTTCTGGATTTTTGTAGCAAATCAGCGAGGGATTAAATTCACTAAATAATGAGAGGCATTTGACTTTCAGACATTATATCATTTAGAAAATCCATGTTAACACAAGACCTTTTATTCTAGTAGCTTTATAAGATCATAAGAACAATACTTAAAATTTATTCATATTTTGGGGGCTTTGTCCAGATTTTGTTGTGCTAAGAGTTTGAGAACTATATTCATTTAGGCCTTCCTTGTGTGACAAGGACTAAACTCTATTCACCATTGTAAATTATATGCAGTATTAAACTCCTTTTACTGGTAAAGTACTGAACAGTGCTAGTGCACATAATATGATGTGAAAAACATCTTAGATTTGTGCATTTGTTTTTATATGTCTTATTAGTCACAGAGCTTTGAATTTACACAGTGGAAAAACAGGGTCCCACATTAGTGGAAATGAGCAGAATATGAATTTTTGTACTAAATTAGTACCAGTCATATCTTTGCCAGACTATGATAAATCTAATAGCACATGCAGAAAGTAGTGAATAAATCCCATTTAGATGTTCACAATTGAACACACACAATGGCGCAGACACAAAGCCTGAGTACAGAGCATCATTGAGAATGACAGACAAAACGGATGGACTAGTAAGAGAACTGGAAACATTATGGCAGAGAACTGCAGCTTTCTGCTTGTGGGGGGAGGGGCAGGTTGTACAGTAAAATACAACTAAATATAGCAAATGTTTAACTCTAACATGCTATAAAGAACAATTAGGGGCCAGATAATTATAAACCTAGTTACTGGCTATGATGCAGATTGTACAAGGGCATTATAATATAAAAGGGTAACATTTGCACTGAGGCCGGTCATTTGGTATGTGGGGTTGAAGCCTTGATTTGTGACATTTTTCCATCATTGGCTTTGTCACCAGAAGATAGGAGGAGAGTGATATAATGAAGACAGGGAAGAATTAATTTCCCAGGATAGCTCTCCTGCTCCAGGGAGGGGTATCACCAGTTTTTCTGAACTCGTGTCAAGACAACAAAAATGGTCATCTGCATGGTATTCACTTTATGCAGCATGAATAAAATAATTTGTCCTAAGATCACTAATGTTTTTATGAGATGCCCTTCTGGTTAATGCTAGAAAAACTCTAATTCTGATTACCATCTCACAGTGTGTAGTGCATTGACCAGGTCATTTTCTGAGCATGACCTTTGACTCATGGGCTGAAGGAGTATTCCTGCTTCCAAACACAGAACTGAACTTTGGGCCAGGGACAAAAGAAGTCCTTAGATATGAAAGCAGTGGACCTGGGGATGGTATACCAAACAAAAATCAGAAATTAAACTATATCTTGTTGCATTTTCATTAAATGCAGTCATCAATCATGTTGCACTGAAAGGACACTAAGATTTCATATATCCCCTCACTCACAGGCTTACATGATTAACAGGTGTTTCTATGTGTGTATTTTGAGCACACATTGATCCACGTTGGGTTGCTGGCATTTTTAGCTGCAGTAGCTCTATCTGAATAGATGTAATGCATAGATGCATCGGAAACGGTTAACATTTCTAAGTCTTAAAATATTTAAGCTCTTATCTAACAAGTGTTTCCAGACCTGGAATGTTACAGATGCAGTCCTTCAGTTTGAATTCATGTAAGCTGCAAAGCAAATTACACAGTAAGTCATTAGTGACATTGTAGAGGGAGTACTGCATTTTTCTTCAATAACATCTTATTGACTAGATAACAGAATAACTATCGACTGAAACAATAAATTCACTGTTAACTGTGCAGACAATTTGATATAAAAAGACCAAAGCACTGCTCGATTCCCACTATTGGATTTAAGACATAAGTAAATCAGACTGACATTGCTGAAGCAGTTTTGATATAGCTACATAGGCAGTTAATATGAACTATAATCAATGCTTCTCTTCTGGCTTCCCAGTTTTTTAGTGATGGAGATGGAGTCTGCTTTTATGGGCTGACTTCTGCACTTGAGTAAAACATTGTTTATAGATTGATAGTTAACCCAGCTGATGACTTAGGGATCCTTCACTGACATTTTCTATATAATATTATTACTGAGATACTATAGCCTCATGTATTATTACATATTAGAAATGACAAAGCTGACAGTATCTGTGCACTTCCAAATGGGTGAGCCTTTATCTTTCCTTTATTTTTCTCTTTTCAATTATGCATGTAAAAAATGACAAGTCAGAAGTATTGAAGGTTTTTACTGATACTCTTGTTAACTTTGCATGCTATAAGCATATAGTTTGCGTCTTGCATATAAATGAACCTCTTCAAATTGATATTATCGAATAGCTAGTCTTGTACAGTATATTGGTAAAAAATTTGTGTCTCCTTAAGATTGTGTTTTTATATGCTGGGCAGCTTAATCTATTAATCTTGTATTCGTGTGGTGGGAATTTTCTTCCTGGCCTCCACTGAAAAGAGTTATGCCCACCTGAAGTATCCTGTATAGAAATTCAGATAAATAAATAGTAACTTTCATAATGTCTGTTAAGATGTTTTAGTGAAGACTCGGAGAGCTCTGCGAGCAGGGTCCATGAAGTGTAGAATTTCATTACTCTCTGTAAAGATATACCACATGACATACATTTCCTGTCTGAGTATATCCTAATATACTAGATCTCCTTATATTCTTCTTGCAAAACCATGCTATTCTATAAGTATTCTACAAGAATCACATCATTTATAGATCATTTTAACTCTATACCAAGTCAGTTACAGGATTTTTACATCAAATTAGATTGTTACTCACAGTCAATAAATATTTCAAGAACTGCATTTTTTTCAGATTTTAGTACTGTGATCAGCACGTGACATGTCTGTATTTATAGCAGTTTTACACTGGTCTGCCACAGCTAGAACATTGTAATAGGAGCATTCTCTGAACTTGTAGACTTCATTTTGGGACAGGTTTGTTTGCTCAGAGAGTGGAAGAAGCACAAGCGAGTTGCCTTCTACATGGTGTTGTAGAATACCATTGTACCACTGTGTTTTTTCAGCTTGTATCTGAATTTCTAGACAACATATTTTTAGTCTTAAAAATATTTTCTAAATGTTGTACCTACTCAGTCAGTTCCTGCTGACCATGATCTTTGTCAGGATAGTGGTCTGTCTCTATCTGTCCCCTGCAGTTTTGAGGGTCCTGAATGCTCAGCATTGTAATATCGCTGCCTTTGATAATTTCTTTCTAGCATCTATTTCATTTTGGCTTGCTTCTCTGCTATCAGTAAAATTGAAGAGGTCTGTAATTTACTTTTTAAAGGTCTACTCATTAGTATTTGAGCTGGTGGAAGACAGATTCTGAAGTGTTGTATTTCTTTATTTTATATCGGTAAGATGACATAGTTCATGTAACTATTTTTTCATTGGGTTATCCCCATGTGATAGTTATCTCTTTTGTTGTGTCTTTCGGCTTTTCCCGATTAGGGGTCGCCACAGCGGAACTCCGGTCCGCTAATGATTGGCAGCAGATTTGTACATGCAGAGTTGCCAGCTCTGACGCACAACCTTCAACGAAGGTGCACCCATTCATGCATGTCTCCACACAGAAGACGGTCTAGCTGAGAATCTAACAGGACAATGTCTTACTGTGAGGCGACAACGCTACTGCAGCGCCACCACCGCAATTCATGATAGTTATCGCAGTTTTGAGGGTCTTGCGCTTAACTTACATGCTTGAACTCTTACATAATGTTCACATCTTTTCAATTTCATACAATTGATATGTGGACCTCTGATATTACAGCTTCAGGCATGCCTTGTTTTCCAGAGAGACTTAAATGCATTCAACACATTGCTAATTTTGTAGTATCTGTTGATTTAATCACTTCAGAATACTTGGAATAACAATTTACATGTATTAAGTACACAAACTGAAGTGAAAAATCATATTTAAACTTGAACAAACATGTGACAAACAGATGTCCTGGTCCTCTATAAGGTAACGAGTCTTTTTGTCTATTGGTGTTATGGTATGTATCACATAACTCACAGTTTTGCATATGTGCTATGACATTTCTGTTCAATCCATAATGTCTTTTGCACTTTACTGTTCTGATATGTGATTCGTCAAGTCTGTAAATCATATTTCCTCTAAGCTGCTTAGGTATATACCTTGTTGGCTTTAGATATGAAGCCCTGGACACAGCGTTTTCCTTCTTGAAGGAAAAACAAGATTGCATTACCTTTCTGACTAATGATGTTCTTGTTTTGTTTTGTGATAGTCACTTCTTTCAGTCACTGCATTTCTGAGTCAGTACATTTCTGAAATTGTTTTACTTCTTTGTCATAGAAAACTATCAGATTACTGAAATGACCTTTATATCTTCTTTTAGTAACTATTGATTCTTTTCTGGTAAATATACTGTACCCAACCTATTTGCTGTACACATCTGCTTGGCTTGTCTCTATTTCACTTTCATATCATACTTCAGCAAATGAAGAAATGTCCTATTTCATCTTGGAGCTGACATGTTTAAGTACTTCCTGACTATAATTTGAAAGTGATTATGACTTGCTTTCAAGAGATTATCAGTGTAATTTACTTTTTAATGGGCTACTCATTAGTAAATTGGCTAAAACCTTCTTTCTTGTTTACCCATTACCAGCCTACTCCAGCTGTACACCCCTTCTAGACACCTAAGATCCTATAATAACCACAGCAAAGCCATTTTCTTCATGAGTATAAAGACTGGAATGATATCCCAGCTATGACCAAACAAAATACTACCCATCATAGCTTTGGAATAAAAATAAAATTCATCCATCCATTCACAACCCCTTATCACATTTTTACAATTGGGGTTGAGATGTCACTTCAAAAGTGACAATCATCTAGAGCCATAAAATATCACCTTAATAACTCAGGCCTTTGTCATTAGCCATCTCCTCCAGGGTAAGTTCATCCTGACCCTCATATAATATAGTTTTCAATACACATTGCTACCATTGTATCTACTGCACTGCTTAACATTGATATAAAATTAGATGAGGCTGTCTGCTAGCTATCAGAATCTCCAAAAGACTATGCTTTATCTTTCTAGACTAAGTCGTCTACCTTGGCATGATTAGCATCTGTTTAAACGGTTATACACTACTTTCCTCCATTCATATTGAAATACATTTTCTTGCTCAATCATGGCTATAAACATCTTCCTCAAGTGATATTTTCTATGTAGGTAGGACTATATCATGTGAATGCCTCTCTTTTCTGTTCAGTGCCCAAATACTGTTATTCAAACCATGTAATTATCCCTGTAAATAGTAGAATATCATGTTACTCTTCACAAATGTTATTCAGATAATGTAGAATACTGTATAAAGCCCTCTACATATTTTCAACGAGTTATTACTCATTCTGTGAATAAATCTGTACTGAATAAATAATACATTCATGCATTGAAAGGTTCCTTATTCTCTGAAAAAAAATGCTACCACATACAACATGTGTATTTTGAATCTTTCCTTCAATGCAGTACAATTCTGGAGTTTTTCTGCCTAGGCCACTTCTGACAAGAGATCTCATAACCATTTGGACTTTCCCAGTGAACAAAAGCAGATAAATCAATCAATCAATCAATCAATCAATCAATCAATCAATCAATCATAGCCTCCTTCTACATATACATTTTTGTTATGCACATTTATAGAATTCTTCACATTCATACACTGTTGCTAATAATTTTGTCTTTGAGTTCATCATGTTTGTGCACCAGTGCATGATTGTGGTCCATGTGCAGCTGCTATTTTTCCTGTATGTTCACAGCTCCTATACCATTTTCACTTACATCCACTTGCAATACAGCTAACTAATTTTCATCATAATATTTTGATGTAGGCACGTCTATTACTAGTTTTATAAGCATTCATGGGTTCAAAGGCTAGTAAGCTTACAGCCAAAGCTGAGTATCAAAAAGCTCAATTGCTTCACCCAGTACTTTGAGAGACTATCAATACCCACAATTAAATGGACTATTTCCACATATGAGCAGATAACAGGTAACTCAAAATTGAAATTTTATAATCGCTCATCCAGTCATCCAAACTAGTTTAAAGGTTGTTACAGAAGTATGCTACTTGACAGGTAAGGGCAGCCTATTCCAGAAACTGAGTATATGTTGGGTTAGGTATCTGTTTATACAATCAGGTGTTGTTGTTGCTGTTGATGTGGTAGTATTGATTTAGTTCTCCAGAATGGATATTTGTATAGCACTGATTCTATTTAGATGAAGGAGTTCAAGTAATGTTTGGTCATTCATAGCATGGTAGGCAAAGCAAAGATCAGCCCTCAGGATGCTGTATGACACTAACAGAGGGAGGGGACTTTTAGTCTGCCAGAATATTTAAGAGTGCTATGACCTCAGATCTTCTTGATACAAAACTGTTGAGGTCTCCCATGCTGGTTTAGGTGCTTAGTCAAGGTACATACCGAAGAGTGCATTATTTTCAGTGATAGGCCTAATAAGGGATGCATACTATTAGATTTTTTGGACCTCAGTGAGATCAACCCCTATATCACTAGGTGGGTTGCAAATTGGCTCACAGATAGAACCCAAAGTGTGAAAGTAAGCGGACTCCAAGTCAGACTGCTGACCAATCATGAGTGGAGTCCCATAGGGATCGGTCCTGGGTCCTCTCTTGTTTGGCATCTACTTCTTAGAAGTCCAAGCCAACATGGAGGGAATCTGGTTGATCAAGTTCACAGACAACTGCAAGCTGGGAGCCATTATTAACTCCCCAAGTGATGTAGACATCCTACAGAAAGGCCTCACTGAGACCAATGAATGGTGTCAAAACCATGGTCTTAAGCATAATGCCAAAAAATGCATTGTCATCCCCTTTGGGAAAAACTAATTTCCCAGTAATTACCACATCGATGGGAGCCCACTGGACACTGAAGGCATAATAATAGATCTCGGCACACAGGCTGACAGCACCCTCTCCTTCGACCACCACATTGCCACTGTGGTCAGAAAGTCCTTCTATGTGGCACATCTCATTACCAAGGGTATTGCATCCAGGAAGTAAGAGGTCATCATCTCTCTTTACTCTTCCCTCACTAGCCAGTCATCGAGTATAATGCCCCATTTGGCATGTACCTCACTAAACACATGCAACAGCTGGAAAGGCCACAAAACTACCTCATGAAGAGGATCCTAGGCCATAAACACATGTCCTACATGGACAGACTCAAAAATCTCCAGCTATTGTCTGTCTCATATTGTCTACTAAGAGGCGATCTCTGCGTGACTTACAAAGCCATGTCTGACCCAGCTCTGTTAGAAATGCTGCATCTAAAGAAATCCAAATCCCTCTACACCACATGCTCCATTGACCTCAACCTCATTACCACAATCAACAGAACATGCTGTAGGGACAGGTTCATAACCCAGAGACTGCCCATGCTCTGAAATAGACTTCCCATACATGTCAAGCAGAGTACCTCACTGGCTGTCTTCAAGAGAAATCTTGATGAGTGGATGGGAAATAGAAAGTTCAACCTGGGGATCACTGCAATGGCTCTACTTGATAGAGGCACTGGGAACTAACATCAGGCAGCACGATGCTAGGGCACTTCTGTGGGCTAGCCTTGTAAAGGCTTCAGGGCCATTAGTCTAATACACACCTGTGAACCTATGAACCTTTTCCATAAATGATATGTTGTGCAAGGTAGAAGGATTTTATCACTACCCTAGGGATGTGGTGGTCAAAGGACAGTCTGTTATCAACATATGTTGTCAAATGCCTGATGATTATGTCAAGTTTAAGTGGAATGTTATCTATATAGTAAGCTGTAGTGATGCTAAACATCAGCAGCCTTGGTTAGCCATAGTCCCTTGATATCAGCTTTGATGTCACAGAAATATACATCAAAGAGGAATGAACCCATGACAAAGACCTGATGGGCATCACAGATAGAATTTTGCTGTCTAGATCAAATATCCCTGAACTTAGTGGTATGGTTTCTGTTAAACATCCAATTACCAATACAGTTCATAGGTTTATAGGTAGGTACTAGTCTATTGGCCCTAGTGCCTATATAAGCCTAGTCAAATGATACCTTGGCTTTCGCCACCCAAGAAAATTATTTTCCTGTGCCCCTGTTGAGCAGAGCCACAGAAGTGATCCCCGGGGTGAATTTCCTATCTCCCATCCAATTATCAAGATTTTTCTTGAAAAGTGCTAATGAGGAGCTTTGTTTGATATAGATAGGTAGTTTGTTCCAGAGTATGGGAAGTCTCTGGGACAGGAATCTATCTCTCCAGCATGTTCTGTTTATTGCGGTGACAAGGTTTAGGTCCCTAGAGCATGTAGCTCAGAGGGACTGGGATTTCTTTAAGTGGAGCATGTCCAACAGCTCTGGGTTTGACATAGCTTTGTTTGTTAGGCAGAGATCGACTCTGAGTAGATGATATGTGACAGAATAAAGCTAGAGTTTTTTGAGACGGTCTGCGTAGGGCATCTGTTTGAGGCCAGTAATCCTCTTTGTGAGGTATTTCTGCAGCCTTTCCAGTTGTTGTAGATGTCTTGTGAGGTACATACCAAAAGGGGCTTTGTACTCTATAATGGGTCTAATGAGTGATGAGTAGAGGGGAACAATGACCTCTTTTTTCCTGGATGAGAAACCTTTTGTGATGAGGTGTGCCACATAGAAGGATTTCCTGACTACTGTGGTGATGTGATTATCAAAGGAGAGACTACTGTCCACCTGTGTCCCAAGGTCTCTTATCACACTTTTGGTGTTAAGTAGACTACCGGCCATGTGCTAATTCATGGGTACAGAGCTTTTACCTAAAGGGATGACAATGCACTTTTTGGCAATGAGCTTGAGGTCATGGCTTTGAGACCAGGCATCTGTCTCAGTGAGGCCATTTTGTAGGATGTTCACATCGTTAGGAGTTTTGATTATGGCTCCTAGTTTGCAGTCATCTGCAAACTTTGTTAGCCAAAGACCTTCTGTGTTAGCCTGTACTTCAGAGAAGTAGATACCAAACAGGAGAGGACCCAGGACTGAACCCTGTGGTACTTCAATTGTCACTGGTCTGAAGTTGGGTTTAGAGTCTGCTGCTTTCACCGTGTGGGTTAATCTTGATTTGGATGAGTTTTAGAGTTTTTCAGTACCCCAGGACATAGGGAATAGTGTCAAAGGCCTTGGCAAGGTCCAGATAAGCAGTGTGGATTGTAAGCTCCTTAGCCATGTTCTCAACAACCCACTCAGAGAACTACACCATGTTCAGCAGGCATAATCTACCTTTTACAAAGCCGAACTGGTGTGCATCTACACATATAAGTTCACCTATAGCATTGCTTATTAGTTCCATAATAACACATTTCATTGCAAATAATACCAATGAGGCTAAGTGGCCTATACTTCATAATGTCAGTAGAGTGACCCCTTTACACAAAGGCACCACAGTGGCTACTCTCCACACCTTGGGGATATAACCAATGGAGAGTCATAGGCAAAAGAGCTGATGGAAGTGGTTTGCTAAATGGGACTTTCTGCTTTTCTGCTATCTAAGAATATGTCAGGACTCATGGAAATAGTAGTTTTAATTTTGGAAAATGCCATCTCATATGAGCACATTCTCAAGCTATATCCTGCATCAGCAACCTTCCAGCAGACCTAGTTATCTAAGACATTTTACATATAAAGTTTGCAAGTTAATGCATCATTCCCAGAAATCTCATCAATGAAAGTATTCTGACATTGGCAGTTTTTCTCAGAGTCTGATTTCTGTACCTCAGATATTATAATGTGAGTCATATATTTTAGACTTGATACTCTTATTTTACGCTCACTCAGTCTTCATTTAAATTTAAAAATACACTTTCTCAGACTGTTCAACAGCTGCCACAATTTCTTGAATCGAACCACACACTTACAGGTAATCAGTTATGTTTACAACATTTCTAAGCCTTCAAATACTTGTACAACTGCACTTCAAAATACTTTTGGTGCATATGAGATACCAAACAGAACTCTCAAGAAGCTGTATCTTTTCGGTGGCAGAGTTGGTGTTTTTTTTCATGTAGCATAATGTGCTAGAATTTATTGTCTGCATCTAATACTGAAAATAGTTTGACATTTGGCATTGCTGGGGCAGTACTTCAAGTGTTAGCAATGGCTATTGCTCTATTAGTGACTTTATTCACACCTTAAAGATTAATACAAACAGTAATCTTGTTCAGGTTCACAAACTTAACTGAGCTATTCAGATATTCTGTTGGCGTAGTGTATTTAGTACCACCTGAACTTTCATCTGCCTTAATTCCCACTCAGTTCTTCTCATGAAAAAGTTATTGTACTTTCTTGAAGCAATAACTATTGGCAATGCATCAGGACATATTTGAGTATGACATCCTTCAGGCAAGCTACCCAAGCTATAAATGAGTCAGTATAGTCATGTGAGATATGTCAATGCAAATTGTTTATGATGGTTCCAAGATTGTGTGAATCATCCTGTATACATCTACGTTTTATCTGCACACTGTGAGCACATTTCATGCCCTTCATCTCACAAGCCAAATGGCCCTTAATATTATTGTGATCCAATGTTGCTATTCATATATATATATATATATATATATATATATATATACATACACAATGTCTAAGTAGCTAAATGGGTAGAGTTAATGGATAGAGGTACAGCTATATGTGTAGTAGGTCCTGGGTTCGAATCCATAAATCCAATTCAGGCAGAACATGTCTGTAATGTGCTGCACTATTTTAGCAGAGTTCCTCCCTAACCCAATTCAGATGCAACTTGGACAATTGGATGGGACACAAGTGACCTGTAAATGGTTCATTTCCCAGGCCCATGCTTACACTTATCAAGGGTATCAGAACTTGTCAGAGATTTGGAATGCATGGCTAGGCTTAAAAAGGCCCTTGTGGTCATTAGCCTAGTAAATACTTATGAACCTATGAACACACGCGTGCACACAGACACACACATGTATATATAAAATATATTCAGAAATCAGTAGCTTTTGACATAGTGACTTTACCTGATGCACTGATTAAATCAGTAATTTGCATGCTGCTTTGCTTTTAATGCATTTCATCTCCAGTGGTTTAAAATATTTTCTGACAAGATAATATACTGCAGTAGTATACGGTTTAAACTCATGTCTTACTTTATTAATCTACAGATTCTCTTACCAACAGGCTGTCTGCTTCTCATGTCATAGTGTGGCTTTGTTCTCTGAATGCCTGGTACTACAGATGCAATGCTATGGACACCTTATTTTGTAATAGTGCCTACAAATACTTTTTTTAAGTTTTGCTAAAAGAGCATGCAAATTCCTGATAATATTTTGTTTTTCCACTGCTTTGCAAAGTGCAAATGCATCTTGCTACCACATATTCTACAAAACTTATTAGGTGCTGGAGAGCTCTTCTTCTTCTGTTTACAGGCATACCTAGTATACAAAGCTTGAATTTTATCTGTGCTATACTTCCTATAAACCTCATGCCTCTGTAATGTTGCAATTACTGCTATTACACACTTTTACTTTAACTTCATGTTAACTATTTTATCTTGAATAAGTGATATTCTCCTTTTAACTCATTTAACTATTTATTTGTACTTTCCATCTGCACACAGCTGCAAATTTATTTCCAGTCAGGTCTGCTTCTCATAAAACTCAGTTTTTTGCTTCATCATTTCTAACAGGACAAACTTTGGCTAGGATTCAGAAACCTGTATCTCAATGTGTAAAGTCTGTTTTTCGTGGCTTTGCTCAATGCAATACATGTTTCCAATTTGGACAAGTATAACACCACTGCTGTAAGAAGGCTCAAGTCTATAGCACTGTAACAGTCTTGCAGGCAAAAGCTGCCATGTGCAGTTCTTGGGAACTTTTCAGAATAGTGTGATATAGCACTTCAAAGAATAGATTTACTTTACTATTTGCAAAGCAAAGTCCAAAAAAAAAGTGAACACTGTCTCTTGATGATGTATAGCCATTTATCCCTATGGTGGATGTGGGACTGTTAGCCTCATGGAAGGTAGGGTAGTGCAAAGCTGTGCTTGTGTGTGTGTGTGTGTGTGTGTGTGTTTGTGTGTGTGTGTGTGTGTGTGTGTGTGTGTGTGTGTGTGTGTGTGTGTGTGTGTGTGTGTGTGTGTGTGTGTGTGTGTGAGCATGCATGCAGGCTATGTGTGAGGTATGAGTGCAGCTGTCATTGAGAGTGTGCATGAGTGCCAGTATGTTTGCCCATGTTTGTAGGTGCCTTTGCAACTACTAGAGTGTGCAGGTATGAGGAACACTAGTGCAGTTAAGTGTAACTGAACAGTGTTTGATTCAGAGACATGCTAATGAGCTGTTTCTCAATGCAGACTTACAATAACTCTGAATCACAGTATATTACCATCATGGTATTGCGCACTGTGACACTACCAACATTGTGCTGATGGCAAAATGCTTTCTGCATCCCAGCCTTTGTCTCTTACCAGCTGCTCATGTAATTTACCAAATTTAGAGCCTGATCTATTCTTCAGCTCATTAAAATAAGCACCCCTGTTTTCCATTGAGCTTGTTTCTTGAATAGGAAACACTGAAGATTTTTGCTGAACTGTCAGTAATTCCTGCATTTCCTCCTCAGGGCTACTGCTTTTCTTCTTCTTCTTCTTTATGAAAGGTACAAGAGTTAAATATCTTTAAGGTTTCTTCCCATGCAGCATTCACAGATGTAGAGGACTGCATGTTTCAGGCTTCTCTGTTATTTTGCTTTAGCGAGAAACAACTCAGATATCTAGATATACAACTTCAGCTTTCTGCCACAATGCCTTGAACTAAGAAAATTCATGGTAGGTGCAATTGGACCATCCTTCTTTGCTTTAGAAGACGAAAATAGTCTGCGGCACTGTGATGAGTTATACAAGCGTAAAAACGTAGTGGGTGTGCTTGGGCCCTTAGTACCAGAAGTTCAGAGTTTGAGTCCTACAATCTTCATTGGAGGCTTGCTCAGTTCAATTCGTTGCTGCATGAAGTACAGTATAACACAGAGCAGTTTCAGTCCTATCGAGTAAGCAGCACAAGAGGCTAGTCGACAGCAGGTAAGGCAATCAGTACATCCTTGTTGTTGAGCATATAAATGTAATCACTGTCTTCACTGTCTCTGCTTAGCTGCACTACTGTCATTGCTTTTATTGTTAAGCTTAAATGCAGTGCATTGTTGATGTGTATTTATTAGCCTGATACTGATTAGCCTTAATAGTCAAACCAGACTTCTGCGTTTATTGTTTATTGCATTATTAAATGAACCCCAGTTTTAGTATGGTGTTGAAGAAATCTTCATTTCTTTGTACACCACATTCTGGTAAAACTCATTGTCTGCTATTGTTTATCTTACTGACTGCACCCAAATAAGCTTGCATCACATATGGTGCAAATTATTAGCATGTGTTTATTTGATTGACTGTACCTAGGATATCTCCATACATTTGTACTGTTACTTGCCACAAAGGATAGAAACTGCAGTCTGTTTACTGTTCATCTGATTGTACTTAAATATGATAGCCCCATAGTATTTATTACTGTTATATTATTACATACAGTGGAAATGGTTGTCTACTAACTTAATGACTTTACTGACTATACTTCAGCTGGAATTCAGAAAGGGTTACCATCAGTGGTAAGCCCTAATGTGACCATTATCCCGCGGGTGACAGCTCTTTCAGATTCAGGGACAAGCCCTCTGCAGTGATTCTACATTACCTTGAAGGTGGCAAAAGTGCTACATGGTCATGTTCAATGTGAATAAGACACTCTGTTGACTGGTCTAGGCTAATTAGCCAAGTGCTCTCCCCCAGAAATGTATGTATTAAAGGATTTATGCAATCGAGCAGAAAATTTGTATGGCCAGCCTTGTTAATGAACATGGCTGAAAAGCTGCCATCATTCATTGTAGTCACTAGACAACAGGGACACTCATTAAATAGAAATATAAACCTACATACCTTATAAAGATAATGAAGTAAAAGAGCTTTGAACATGTACTCTCAGCAGACAAAGCAACTCATTAACAAAACAGAGCTTTAATCCTCAAGTCTAGTCTAAATAAGGACTTAATAAAATAACAGCTCTTACATCCCAATGTACTTTCTGAAGGGGGCAAGTTCTATTTATACATTATACTCATTTTATCATGCCCCACCAACTACTGGACCCATATTAGTACTTGTTTCGAGTTATGCTTACAGGGATTTCAACATTTTGATACATCATCATTTTTTTATTTACCACTATGGTTTCAGTACATCTATTTTCAGCATTGTGTCAGACACCTGTCCTGTATCGTGATATGTATCTAGCCTTTCAAGCAATGAAAGACCCAGCCATTCTTTACCTCCTATTCCTTTGCAGAACAATTCATTCCTCAAATATCTGGTTAAAGGAAATAAACATTCATCAAGAAATAAATAAGACATGACACAATAGACTCCTATTCCAGCATAACCCCCACATCTAAATCAAGCTTCTACAACATGTCAGGCAGAGTAACAACTTTGCTACCTCCAAGATAATCTTAAAAATAACTGGATAAAAAGGTAAATAACTGGCTGGAAATCTTCATATTCTACTCTGTCCCACCTTGTTTTGTACTCTTCAAGACTGGAGAGAACCTTTGTATATAGTTTCTTGGCAAGGCTTATAGTAGTTTGTAGATTTATTGCCTACTTCTTCCCTCTGAATCTACGAAGTTTACTTAAAAAAAACTAACAATAAACTTTGAGTCATATTTATGCAGTATAGAACTATAAATGGCTCTAAAAAGAATAAACGGATTAACTTCTGGCAGCATGTATCATTTGTAATGTCCATCATGGTGCTTAGAAAAGACTTGGTCAGCTTGGATGTGTGATTATCTTTTGTCTAACAACCTCCTTGAAATATATATATATATATATATATATATATATATATATATATATATATATATATATATATATATATATATATATATATATATATATATATATATATATATATATATGCCACAACATGTATTTTCTGTTTGTGCGCCCTGTAATATTTAAATGTATTCATATACATACATGCATGTATATTATACACACACACACACACACACACACACACACACACACACACACACACACACACACGCACACACGTCTGACACTATATATGCTGGTGTCTGACACTTTGACAGTGTTATGCAGGTTGCAGAAGGGGCTTGCTTCCATGCAAAAACACTTATTTTACATGTTTTGATGGGTTGGAACTCAATTCACTGACTCACAATCAATCAATCAAAATACCTAAGTAAGTATTTTCAATGGAGGGAGGTGCCCTTGAACTCCATATACCCCTATAAACTAAAATATAGTAACTTTTAGATTGCACAACAGTGCAGGTAAGGAGAAATCCTGTTATCAGTGTGTTCCATGAATAAACACAGCAGCATCTGCAGAGCCATAACTAGCTATTGTGGTATTCTGTGCTGCTCCCTGATCTGGTGCCCACCTCAACTTTAAGTTGAAAAGAAAAAAATGAGAGGCAAAACATAAACAAAAAGCTTTCTCCAGTTTATATCACTCACAAAGATTTGAAATGGTTCAGCCCACTCCTGAAATGCAATATCTGCATTCATTTCTGAATGTCACTACTGTACTACCACCTGAGTGATATTTGCAGATCATGTCCCCTAACACTGTCAGTACTGTACTACCACCTGATTGCATCTGCAGATTGTGTCCCCTACCACTGTCAGTGCTGTACTACCACCTGATTGCATCTGCAGATCGTGTCTCTTAACACTGTCAGTATTGTACTACCAACTGATCGGCATCTCCAGATTGTGTCCCCTAACACTGTCAGTATTGTTCTACCACCTAATTGCATCTGCAGTCCATGTCCCCCAACACTGTCAATATTGTACCACCAACTTATTGGCATCTGCAGATTGTGTCTCCTAATGCTGTCTTTATTGTACTACCACATGATTGCATCTGCAGTCCATGTCTCCTAACTCTGTCAGTATTATACTACCAACTGATTGGCATCTGGAGATTGTGGCCCCTAACACTGTCAGTACTGTGCTACCACCTGATTGCATCTGCAGATCGTGTCCCCCAACACTGTCAGTATTGTACTACCACCTGACTGCATGTGCAGATCATGTCCCCTAACACTGTCAGTATTGTAATACCACCTGATTGCATCTCCACATTGTGACCCCTAACACTGTCAGTATTGTACTACCACCTGATTTCATCTGCAGTTTGTGTCCCCTAACACTATCAGTATTGTACTACCACCTGATTGCATCTGCAGTTTGTGTCCCCTAACACTGTCAGTATTTTACTACCAACTGATTGGCATCTCCAGATCATGTTCCCTAACAGTGTCAGTATTGTACTATCAACTGATTGCATCTTCAGATTGTGTCCCCTAACACCGTCAGTATTGTGTTACTACCTGATTGCATTTGCAGATCGTGTCCCCTATCACTGTCAGTACTGTACTACCACCTGATTGCATCTGCAGATCGTGTCTCTTAACACTGTCAGTATTGTAATACCACCGGATTGCATCTCCAGATTGTGTTCCTTAACACTGTCAGTATTGTAGTACCAAATGATTGGCATCTCCAGATTGTGTCCCCTAACACTGTCATTAGTGTACTACCACCTGATTGCATCTGCAGATCGTTTCTCCTAACACTGTCAGTGTTGTATTACTACCTGACTGCATCTGAAGATCATGTTCCCTAACACTATCAGTATTGTACTACCTACTGATCGGCATCTGCAGTCCGTGTCCCCTAACACTGTCAGTATTGTAATACCAACTGATTGCCACCTGCAGATTGTGGCCCCTAACACTGTCAGTATTGTACTACCACCTGATTGGATCTGAAGATCATGTCCCCTAACACTGTCAGTACTGTACTACCACCTGATTGTTATCTGCAGATTGTGCCCCCTAATACCTTGCATCAGGGGACAGCTGCTTGTTCATCTCACCCCAGCTATATCTCTGGTACCTGCCACAAGAGTAAATGCAAGCACCACAAAATGCAACACTGTCCCCATTTAACATTGCAACACTGTCCCCATTTAACATTGCAACACTGACCCCATTTAACATTGCAACACTGTCCCCATTTAACATTGTAACACTGACCCCATTTAACATTGCAACACTGACCCCATTTAACATTGCAACACTGTCCCCATTTAACATTGCAACACTGAACCCATTTAACATTGCAACACTGTCCCCATTTAACATTGCAACACTGTCCCCATTTAACATTGCAACACTGACCCCAAAGCTCCATAACAGAGCAAATACAGTGTAATTCCACTGTAATCTTATAATTAAGGAAAAAAAAAGCTTAAACAAATGGTAACTTGACACAAAGTGACAACTGTTTCATTTGATTAAATTGCTAGTCCGTTATAGCTACCATATAAGTATTGTAACAGAGCCTGGTGAGTTTGCCATGTATGATTCATAGGTTCATAAGTTCAAAATTTAGTCAGCAATGTATAGCTATCCTGTAAGTACTGTAACATAGCCTAGTGGGTTTTGCCCTGTATGAGGCTTGACACAGTAAGAATAGTGACACATTCATGTTAAAACGCAAGTAATATTGCATTTGGTGAACAAATGCTGCAAATGAGAATTAAAGGACTGTTATTGTTAGCTTAAGGTATACAGAAATTCCCATGTATTAGGCAGAGGATCTCTGTGGATTGTTCACCATGTACAATCATTCAGTTATATGGCATATAAAAGGAAGTTTCCAACCCCAATTGTCTGAGTGTCCAATGCATAAAAAGGGAATCTTTGGCAGGAACAGTGGTTCTAGGTGCTTTACTTGACTAAGACAAAAATAAAATGGAAAACTTTGGAGAATCTGGCTATTTTTTGTCAAGAAATCCAGAAGACACTGCCTGAGAGGGTCTTAAGACATCTCTGCTTTGATATGGGAGACTGTACTCAGTATAGTCATGAGAACCTTCTTTATATTTTTGTTTTTGTTTATTTGATGCAAAAGCTGTACCTTTTGAGCCCCAGTTACCACTGTAAACAAATATGACTACTTTTTGGCAGACTTTGTGTTTTATCTGCTTTAAGTCTCACACTGGTGGATGGAACAGTCAAAAATTGTCATAGCTTTTAATTGTCAGATTGGATCCAGCATTGCATATAAATGCTTAATGTTTGGGGGAAACACTTCCCAAACTAGATGTTGTACCTGTATAATGCTGTGAAGGTAACCTTCCCAAGTTGGGAGTCATACCTATATTATGGTGTAGAGTATGTTTCCGTGGTACCAATATGTCAAGTACTGTAGATCAGTTGCTGCAGACTATAACTGCTGGCGTCAAAGGGCTGGCTGTGGTGGCCAGATCCATAACAAGGGCAATAACAGTGTCAGTGCTTTTGTGATCATGATGAAAGACCTTGAAGTGTACTTGGTCACTTCGGAAAACTATGCCCTGTAGGAGGGATGGGACTGAAGTGAATTGGCAAGAATCTTCTCTGCCCCAATAATAGGTGAGCCCCTAAAAGCATTTATGTATATAGAAGGGTGTGAGTATCACACCTATGATAAAATCAGGAAAGCCATGTAAACATGAGGAGGAGTCACTCTGAACATACAGGTTCATAGGTTTATAAACTGGACCTTTTTTCTAACAAAACAAGTGTGGTCACAGCTATGTCATTTGAAACACATTCCCAAGTCTTTGAAGGGCACAGATCCTTGTGGGGTTGTACTATATGTTCTCATATTGTTACAAGTTTTAATAAAATAAATGAGATTCATTTTTCACCTAGTAGTAATTTTTCTTGTAACAGTGCAGGTGTTATATATGCCTTAAAATGTCCCTGTGATTTGTTTTATATAGGGGAAAGTAAAAGAAAATTTAAGGCAAGAATGCAAGAAATGTTAGGGACATAAAAAAGAATAAAGTTGAAAGTAATATCGCTATGCATTTTAGGACAAAACATAATAGTGATTATTCTTTACTGCAGTGTTGTGTTTTAGAACAAAATTGTATAAAATTGGGGAAATGTATAATATTAAGGATAAAGTTCTTTATAAGGAAACTGTTTATATTTTAAAATTTAATACAATGGTACCTGTGGGTGTAAATTTGGAGATTAATTGGAAACAATTATTGTGTAATTGAATAATTGATGTGTTTTATTTATTGAATATATTATATAAACTGTGAAAATTTTGTAGTGTGTATTCTCCTGGAAGGCTGTGAGCCGAGGTGCTAGAGTGTTCAAGGTGCTGTTTCATTAAATTGGATTTTTCCATCTTTATTGTGGTTGGTTGTGGATCTTTTGCTGCTGTTCTTCGCAGAGTTGTTTCCTACATTCCCAAGTTATGTCTAGGTCATAATAATCAGCATAATAAACAGAAAATTATAGAAATATTGGCCATTAATAAGTTCAAGCAGGCTTTGCCTGATACACCTTGAGTGTGTTTTTTATGCAATTTTAATGACATTGAACATTAGTTAAGAGACTGTATCTGTTCTATAATGACATCTTATTTAAATCTGAGCAGCCTAAAACTAGTTTAAGAATGGTGTAAAAATCTGATTATAAGCAGAAGATTACAAATGCTGTAAGACTTTAAATATGAAAAAGAGGTTTATGTAGCTATTTTATGAACTACCAATAAACATTATTATACCAGTGAAAACTATAACCACTAATAAGCATGCTACTTCTGATGTTACAGTATGGAGTACAATGAGTTATCTACTAAAGTAGTTAAGTCTGCATTTTGATATTGTGCCATTGCTAAGATAATTAAATGTAATGTTCTTATTGACAGTAGGTAGTTGGAAGTGCTACTAGACTTGGTTAGCATGATAACACTTATTAAATCACAATTTGTCTGTACAAAGAAAGCATCCTTTAACAAGCTAGTAGAAGTAGTGCCCATACATAGGGATAAGAAACAGTATCCCGTTTCTCATGATCAAGTACATACAGAAGGGGGCATTATACTCTATGATGGGTCTGATAAGGGCAGATTGCAGTGATATGATGACTTCTTTGGACCTAGATGCCATGCCCTTGCTTATAAGTAGAGCAACATAGATGGATTTTCTTACTGCCTTTGTCCACATGTTGGTCAAAGGCTAGGTTACTGTCTACATGAGTTCACAGGTCCCTGACTAATGAATTGACTTTTAGGAGTGTTTTATTGTTGACATAGTTACCCAGAGTGGCCAGTTTCCCAAAAGGTACTATAATCCATTTATTGGTATTGAATTTTAAGCCATGGCTTTGGCACAAAGTGTTTGCCTGTGTTAGACCTTCCTAAAGGGTGTTCTCATCTTGGCAGAGGATTCAATGACTTATCCCAGTTTGCAATCATCTGCAAACTTGATTAGCCAGAGGGCTTTTACATGGGCTTTGTTATCTGAGAAGTAGTTGCCAAACAGGAGTGACCCTGGGGGACTCCACTGGTGACTGGCCTTTTTATGAAGGTGGCCTTACCAGTTCTAACCTCCTGGGTCCTATCATTGAGCCAGCTAGCTATTCATCATGTTATAAAGGGGTTTATACCTAGTTCCATAAGTATGTTGACAATGCCTGAGTGGGATATTGTATCAAAAGCTTTAGCCAGATCTAGGTAGGCAGGATGCACAGTTTTTCTCTCATCTGTTACCTTAGTGACCTTTTCAAAGAAGTCAACCAGATTTAGTAAGTATGTACCTTCCTTTGCCAAAGCCAGACTGGGATGGAACCAGTGTCTGGAGGTCTCCTATGTCCTTGTTGATAATTTCCATGATACTTCTTTCCATGGCTTTGCAAATAAGACTAGTCAGACTAATAGGTCTGTAGTTTCCAGGATCTGTTGAAGGTCCTCCCTTATGAAGGAGGGATGACTACTGCAGTCCTCCTTTCTTGTGGTACAAAACCTATTTTAAGACTATAGTTAAATAATGACACCAGGGGTCCTGATAAGCCATATTTTAAACTGTTCAGGAGGAATCCTGGGATGTTATTGGGGCCCACTGAGGCAAAGTTCTTGGCTTTAGCAACTGTAGCCAGTACAAGCTCCCTAGTTATAGTTGGAGGGGTTATGTTTGACGGAATATTTTGAGGAGTAGTAGGGGAGGGAGAAAGGGGTAAAGCTTGAATTGAATTTGATTACTAACAGGTTTGCTATATCACCTTATTCAGTGAATGTGACACCATTAAACACTAGTTAAGCACATTGCAGTGTGATGCTATTGAGGTTTCTGACATAGCTGAAGAAGGCCTTATGGTTATCTTTCATCTGGGAGGATATCTTAAGTTCAAAATTAGCTTTGCTTGACCTAATTAGCCCTCATAGTTGTCTATTTAGTTTGACAAGTGAGTTTTTATTTTAATGGAAATTACCCCTCCATATTTTTGCCATATTTTTTCCTTTTCTTGTATATGCGGTTTAATTTGGTATGCCACTAAGGCGGTATGTTTCTGGGGCTAGTCCTGGGATTATTTTTGGTAGGTACAGCAGCATCTATGCAGCTATTGACATGGTTGTACAGAGTTTCTGAGGGCAATTCAGCATAGGCTACTGTGTTCTTAGGGGTTCAGAGGGACATTGAATTTTGACAAACCACAGATTCATAGGTTCATAGGTGTGTACTAGGCTAATGGCCCTGGAGCCTTTACAAGCTTAGCCCATAAAAGTGCCCTGATATCGTGCCACCTGACATTAGTTCCCAATGTCTCTATCAAGTAGAGCCACTGGAATGATCCCTGGTGTGAACTTTCTATTTCCCATCCACTCATCAAGAGTTCTCTTGAAGAGGGCCAGTGAGGTACTCTGCTTGACATGTATGGGAAGTCTATTCCAGAGCATGGACAGTCTCTGGGTTATGAACCTGTCCCTCCAGCATGTTCTGTTGATTGTGGTAATGAGGCTGAAGTCTCTGGAGCATATTGTGTGGAGGAATTGGGATTTCTTTAGATGTAGCATTTCTAACAGAGCTGGGTCAGACATGGCTTTGTAAGTCAAGCAGAGATCGCCTCTTAGTAGATATGAGACAGAGAATAGCTGGAGTGTTTGTGTCTGTCCATGTAAGACATGTGTTTAAGGCCTAGGATCCTCTTCATGAGGTAGTTTTGTGCCCTTTCCAGCTGTTGCATGTGTCTAGTGAGGTACATGCCAAATGCGGCATTATACTTGACAATTTGCTGAATGAGGGAAGAGTAGAGAGAAGTGATGACCTCTTTCTTCCTGGATGCAAAGGCCTTGATAATGAGATGTGCCACATAGAAGGTCTTTCTGACCACAGTGGCAATGTGGGGGTCGAAGGAGAGGTTGCTGTCAACCTGTGTCCCCAGATCTCTTATAACACTTTCACTGTTCAGTGGGTTCCCATTGATGTGGTAATTAGTGGGAACTGAGTTTTTCCCAAAGGGGAGGATGGCATATTTTTTGGCATTAAGCTTAAGGCCATGGTTTTGACACCAGTCATGGGTCTCAGTGAGGCCTTTCTGTAAGATGTCTACATCACTTGGGGAGTTCATAATGGCTCCTAGCTTGCAATCATCTGTGAACTTGGTCAGCCAGAGTCCCTCCATGTTGGTCTGGACTTCTGAGAATTAGATGCCAAACAGTAAAGGATCCAGGACCGATCCTTGTGGGACTCCACTCATAACTGGTTGACTTGGAGTCCGCTACTTTCACAATGTGGGTTTTATCTGTGAGCCAGTTTGCAACCCACCTAGTGATATAGGGGTCGATGCCTAGTTGGTGAGTTTATCAATAATTCCTGAGTGGGGAATGGTATCAAAGGCCTTGGCCAGATTGAGGTAGGCTGTATGAACTGCCTTGCCTCATCCACAGCTCTGGTGACTGACTCAAAGAAGTCAACCAGGTTGAGCAAGAGTGATCTACCTTTCACAAAACCAAATTGCGTGGGATCTAGAGTTTGGAGATTCCCTATATCCTTGTTAATTAGGTCCATGATGATGTGCTCCATAGCCTTGTCAGGCTAATGGGGAGATAATTCCTAGGGTCTGTAGTTGCTCTCCCTTTATGGAGAGGGATGACTGTAGCAATGCACCATTCGGTAGGGACAAAGCATGTGGTAAGGCTGTGATTGAACAGGACACAGCTGTGGTGGTGCTGCAGTAGCGTTGTCGCCTCACAGTAAGATGCTGCCCAGTTCGATTCTCAGTTAGAGCGTCTTCTGCGTGGAGACATGTGCCTTTGTTGAAGGTTGTGCCTCAGGGCTGGCAACTCGGTACGTAAAAATCAACTGCCAATAATTAGCAGACTGGAGTTCAGCTGTGGCGACCCCTAACCTGGAAAAGCCGAAAAAGTCACAACAACAACACAAATGTGGTGCCATTTCAGTTTGTAGTTCATGTAGAACACATTGAGGGATATTGCCGGGTCCCATGGAAGCTGTATTCTTGACCTTGGACAATGCAGCTTTAACTTGTGTTGCAGTAATGCTGGGTGCCTGGCATTCCTCTGATATTGTGATTGGGCCTTTGGGGCGGGGCAGAGGGGCAAAGCTGGCACTGAATCTGTCGGCCAGTATGTTGGCAATATCTGATGGCTCAGTATAGGAGGTACCATTGTGCAGTAACTCGGAGCAAATCTGGGTATTGCCATGGAGATTCTCGATATAACTATAGAAGGCTTTGTGGTTGTTTTTAGTGTCTGCTGCAATTCTGCCTTCATATCTGGCTTTAGTGGTCTTGAAGAGGTACCTCAACTTTTTTTTGAGGCTAAAAAGGGAGTTTTTCCAGTGTTTTTCTGCAACAGTTTCTTTCTTCTGTTGTAGAGTTTATTAATGGCATCATTTAATAAAATGTAGTTTGGCTTGGAATAGTTTCTGTTACTGGTTTTAATGGGATTGTGGAGCAGATCATAATATTAATCTTCTGCACTTAGAAACAATCCTGATTACACACATTTGACTACAATATAGAAACAAATGTGGTTTGAAGCACCTTGTGAGGACATGCATGAAGTGCTAATGAGGTGGCATTGGAGGAATAGTAAAAGAAGAGCTTGCTGTCAATTACATTACATGGTCCGATAGATAAATGGGTCTCTAAAAGATCATTCTGAAATATTGTTTGTAAGAAGAAGACAGCAGTGATAAGCACAAAATTAATGGCACTTAGAGAAAAGAGTATTTACAATTCATTGAGGGATTTTGTATCAGCAGTTAGGATACTGGAATTTCACGGTTGTGTGTGAAATATGAAGTCAGCATTAAAAAACAGAAAAAAATCCCTGTAAATACCCTTGACATTAAGTGTTAAGGATGCTGCATCGTGAAAGTACTAATAACATGAACCAAAATTTGGAGAAAAAAATTATCATGTCTGAATTCAATAAATACTTCAAAGGACAACTTTTGAAAACAATGGCAAATGCACGAGCCACAGCAGTGTGGAAGAATTGCTGAATATATCTTACTTAAGACAGCAGGATATGAGGAATATCCTGATGAAACTGAAGCTGAATAAGGTACTGGCCCTGATTTTGCAAGAGATAACATCCTTAGCAAAGAGGGGCACGAGTTCATACCAATCAACATTCAACTGTTTAATGAAAGCTTAAAAGCTGACAAGCTGCCAGCCAATTGGATAGTTGTCAGTATCAAACTCTCATATAGGAAGAAGTGCTGTTTTAAGCGGCCCAGCAGTTCCAGCCCCTTTACTAGGCATCAGTGATACCATTATGGAGGGGACAACAGATAAATAAATAGATGTGCATGCTATAACTGTAATCCCGCTAGATTTGAGAATAAGCTGTCGACTGCATGCGTGTTTGGAGGGGAATGAGTCCTTACTTCTTCCTTATAGTGCTCAGTACACTCAGTGTTTATCGATTATTTTAAAGCACGTGATAGTGTCAGCGAGGAATATTCTAAAGCATATGATAGTGCCAGCCATGATAAATTATTAAAGAAATTTTACACTATGGGGCTCACTTTGTGCCTATAAAACAAATAGTAGCGAGATTAAATGACAGTTGATGAAGTACTTGTAGAAGAGGAAATCTAGTATGATGTTTTGCATAAAATCAGAAGACATCTCTAGGATTGCCTTTTTGGACTCCTATTCCAGACATACAAGAGAGATTACTACGCCCAAATGAAGCTGGTATGTGAAGTATGTGCACAACTTAAAGCTCGGTTGTGCTCTGTTTGACTTAAGTAATCATCATACAGTATGGGGTAGCAATCAATTGGCTATAAAAGTGGTATATGAATAAGTGCTTGAAGGTAAAGCTAAAAAAGTCAATGTGTAAAACAAGTAATATTAAGGATGTGTTATTTACATTATGCCATTGCATTCAAATGCTTTAGTAAGCACTAGACGTAGAAAAGCTGAAAAACACCAAAACTTGATAACACACAGAAACTGTAAGGGTAAATCCAACAGCTTGAAAATACGGACACCAAAAATTAGCGCTTTCATTCACTTTTATTTCCTTGTGAACTTCTTCAGAAAGTTCACAAGGAAATAAAAGTGAATGAAAGCGCTAATTTTTGGTGTCCGTATTTTCAAGCCGTTGGATTTACCCTTACAGTTTCTGTGTGTTATCATGCTTTAGTAAGTAGTCTGAAATGGATCATGTGCAGTATAGTAGAAGAAATAGTAATAGTAGTGGTAGTAGTAGCAGTAGTAGTAGCAATAATAATAGTAGTAATAGTAGCAGTAGTAGTAGTAACAGTAGTAGCAATAGTAGCAGTAATAGTAGTAGTAGAAGTAGTAATAGTAGTATTAGTAGAAGTAGTAGTAGGTATTTTAGTAGACAGTAAGTAAAAATTTGATTTGCACATAAACAAATGGTGCACTCAAGCAAGAAGGAGGATAGCCTTGCTGCTTCATTTCATCTCCACCAATAATCCATAAATAAATGTTACTCTTATTATAGCTCTGAATCTGTTTTACAGTATGGAGTTATAACATGAAAATGGCTGAAAATTATAATATGAAAATGTCCAAAGGCAGTGAAGGAGAAAAACAGGAATGTCCAGCTTTTCATATCTTGAAAAACTAAGGAAATTTAGTTTACATTTGTTAGTTTATCATAGGCTTAGAGGAGAGCTGGTATATACATTATTTTGCCTATACTTGGCTTTCTTTTAGAAGTACTTGACCTGGAAAGACCAGCACATAGTCTAGGTTTAGGAAGTAAGCAGAATAAGTTTTATTCATCTAAGACAATGGTCTCATACTCTTGTCCTGCTGGCCAGGTACTGTCCATGAGCACTGTTAATAAAGCCCAGCAAGCTTTTCTCCACTTAATTGCTTAGTTACATTAAAAAAAAAGTCTGGCCTGGGTTATGCTGGAAACTGCACTGACAAATACTTGTCTTTGTGCTTCCAGTCACTGCTGTGTCTCGAGTGTGGAGTCATCTCTTCCTGTAGGAGTGATTTTAGTATTTTCATTGATGGTTTATGCAACTGCTTGGTGTCTTCCTCTTGTATCCTTGGACTTGTTTTCTTATTTACATTTGTTGCTAGTGTGTAGCAGTGGTCTTTTTGTGTTAAGGGTCTAGTTCTAACATGAACTTTTTGTATGGCATATGAAGGTTGCTTTAGGAACCTCTGCAAGTCCAAAAGGGCCAGCAGACATTCCCTAATTCTTAAGCTGCAGTGTCTAGCCTCTGAATATGATGACAGTGCATATCTGAAGTAACCGGTGCAGTACATATGTCCTTGTCCTATGGAAGATATATATCAGAGGAAAGAAGTCACAAATAAGGATGTTACTAATCACGTCTGAGAGCATCTGATATAAATACAGGCTGCTGAATCAGAATGATTATGTATTACAGCTGATAACACCATATTTCTAGAAATAAAATAGCACAAAACTAACTACACTTGCAGGGTGGCTCTGGGCAGTACTGTGGCTTATGGGTGAGATCTCTTCCTCATGGGATGAGGGTTCATTCCTGACCTTTGCTATTGTCTGTATGAAATGTGCATGTTTATTCCAAGTGTTCAGTCTTACAATTTGTAGCTTATCCCATTATACACCTGATATTTCTTACATACTGTTTTTCCTTTTCATAGCTGATCGGACTTAACTTGAAAACAGACAGTTTTGCAACAATCTTAAGTTCCATAGGAAGGAGGTCTATTATCTCAGTAAATCTTGCAGGGACTGGCCTACTTCTAGTTTCGGAGTAACAACTAATGGACACTTGCAGTAGTCTCTGAATTCAGCTTCCTAGATGGAATTTTTATTTTTAGATGTCATTAACTTTTCTGGATCGTCAAGAGACTTATGCACAGTATGGGCTCATTTTTTGGAATTTAAACTAATAAAAGCTGCTGCGTAGACTCTGTATTATGTTTATGTATCTTTTGCACCCCTTTGAGTTAGTCGTATGCATTATCTTTCAGTTTAAAAAGGAATGCACATGTTATTATTATAGTCAAGCACTGGGCATAGTTGTGACACTGTGTAGCAGGGAGCACTGAGGGTTAAGCTTGTGAGATGTTAATTAGTGACCTCCTGTTGTCTAGGGATTGATTCTCTCAATCTCCATATGCTACTGTTCCTTAAACAGTATTCCCAGGTTGGGTCTGAAAAATATCCATGCTGGTCAGTGCTCCATCCTAGTTAGCAAATAGAAATAATGAGATGTAGAAAGGAACCAGAAGGTCTCGTTCCCTAAAGAAATGACAGCTAGAGCACTCCGTTGACCTTCCAAATAACATAGCCAAATTTCCACTAAAATTCAAAATCAATTCCAAAAAATATACCCAGCCCAGGTCTTTGTAGGATTTGACTACTTTCAGTTTGGTATTAAATAACATAGTGATAAAATATTTTCAACTCAATTAACATTATGACAGATTCTTATGTTAAGTTTTTTACTTTCTGACAGAATATTCCTATTTCTCGTACAAACATGGCTTTTTGCTGGCTACAATAAGCTGGGTCTATGTCTAGTGATCGAAGAAAACTGTAATGAAAAGGCTAACCTTTGAGCACTAAACATTGAATGGCCATGTTCTTGTATCAGCATATCATCGTAAAGAAAATCATGGAAGTGTCATAGTTGGCCAACAGCAAGGACATAGCTCAGTATTCTTTTGCCATGAAACATTAATTATACAATTAAATAGTGCATTAAAATAATACATTCAATCATACATTTAATTTGTTTTGTTGAAGAAAAGAACCCTGCCCTTGTGGGAGGCTGCACACCCCACACTCTCTGCTAATTATATATACCAACTCTGAGATCACACTACAGTGGGGAAAGGGCAAATATCATAATTTGCTTGTAGAAACAATACAGCATGTAGTAGAACAGAACAGGTGAGTGGGTACAGTAAAGGGCAAAGTGAGTGACTAAGTACACTGCAGACAATCAGAGGAGGTGAGACAATACACTGCACAGAGTCTGAGAGGGTAAATGGGTACAGTGCAGAGAATCAGAGCAGGTAAATGGGTATATTACAGAGAACTGGATACAGTGCAGAGAGTTTATAGTGAGTAAATGGGTACACTGCACAGAGTTAGAGGGGGTGAGTTGGTACAGTGCAGAGAATCAGAGATGGTAAGTGGATATACTGCAGATAAGTGGATACAAGGAATAAGAGTGGCAGTGGATACAGGCAGTAAGAGTGGGTAAGTGCGTACACTGCAGACAGACGGGGGTGGGAGTGTGAAAGAGTACACTGCAGAGAGTCAGACAAAGTGAGTGGTTACAGTGCAGTGCAGAGAATCAGAGTGGGTAAATTGGTATATGGCAGAGAATTGGATACAGTGCAGAGTAAGAGTGGGTAAGTGTGGACACTGTGGAGCGCCAGAGTAAATTAGTGCCTACAGTGTAGTAGGTAAAGTGCAAAGGGTCAGAATGAGTGAAGGACTACACTGCAGAGTTGTTCCAATTCCAATTCGCTTCCTCACATTTTTTTTACCCCTTTTTCATGTGTGTGCTTGTACGCTGTAGAATACTTATTTTAATGCATTATAATGGTGAATGTATGTGTACATTAACCATATGAAGTTCCTGTACGTGCTGGTAACCAGTAGTGAGGGCTCTGCATTAAATACTGTGGATATGCCAGGCATACTGGACTAAGCACAGCAGGAGGAGACTGCAGAGAGGTACAGATGTTAGAAAGATCATTTAGCTTGCTGGTTCAGTACTGAAGACTTTGGAAACAATTGACTGTGAGAATCAGAGTAGATAAGTGTGTATACTGCAGATGTGTGCTTCCTGTAATCACTGCAGTCAGGGGTCTTGACAACAAATGATATAAATCTCCAATGGATATTTGTTGGGCTTTTATGTCTTCTGAATTTTAATTCTAGTCTGGGCACACTGGACTGGAGTTTCATAAATCCCACAGATCTTTTTATGCACAAAGTTGCTTATCTACAGTCTGCCTCTGCTTTCCACTCAGGAATTTGAACTGGAGTTTCATTTTTACTTACTTCTACAGTTAAATTTCATTTACAGAGCCATTTAGGGATAGCGTTTGATCCATTTCAAAAATTCTATAAATTGTTCTCACTTACTAGATTTATAAATCAGTTGACAACTTTTGTTTTGCTGGCAGCTTTGCTTGCATTTGACTTGACGGAACTAGGGAGTGTAGTTAAATGTTGTTAACTTGTATTGTGATTTTTTTTTTTACTCTTGTTAGTTGGAATTTAATTTAATTTCTTCATTGTGTTTATTGCTTTTGCTCTGTTCTCAAGGTTAACTCTTTGAAGTTAGAAAGTACAGTTGTGTAAGGTGAACTTACCTTAATAATAGGTATTTGAATGATCACTGCTGCAATAGCCTTAGCTACACGGGTTATATCCTGCCAAGGATATAACAACCGTCCAGCTTCCAAAGTTTTTGGGCACTTTCCATGCATCCAAACTGTCAAGCAGCTTGAGCTGAGCTGACTAAAAGGCAAGTTTGGGCACAAAGTTGTTCAGAAATTTCTTGCCAGCAGAGAGAGGAAGGCTGAGCCCTGAAAGGACAATGCTTGGAATAACACAAAAAAAAGTACACACTCTTGTGTAAAAACACACCAAAAACAAAAGGGATGGAGGGAGCAAACAGCTTCTGCAGCAGTGATAATCTGAACATCTACTGTTATGGTTAAGTTCAATGTATACAAACTGTACTATGTTCTTTGTATTGATCACTGCTGCAGTAGCCTCAGCTATATGGGTACCATAGCTAATGATATTTGGGAAAAAAAGGAGAAGAGTCCAGGAGCCCTTAAAGAATGGTCCTAGCAAAGCCTGATCTAGACCTAGAGAAGGAATCAAGCTTATAGTGCTTTGTAAAGGTGTATACAGAGGACCACTTTGCAGCTTCTAGAATCCAACCATTTCCAAAAAAGCATAAATGTAGCCAAGGCCCTGGTAGAATGTATCTTGACCCTGCCTAGAATAAATTTGTTATGGTGAATTAAAAAAAAAAGTAATAACCTTAAACAACCATTTGGAAATAGCCTGCTTTGACGCAGGTAATCCCTTCTTCTTACCTTTACAAGAAGAGAACAATTGATCCGAAGATCTAAAAGATTTATTTCTGTCAAGATAACATCTGAGTTGTCTGTAGACATCCAAGGTATGAAGTATCCTTTCACCCTTATGTTTAGGTTCAAGAAAGAAAAGAGGCAGATGCATAGTTTGGCTTAAAGTAAACTCCGATACCACTTTAGGCATAAAAAAAAGATAAGTTCTAAAAGAAACCCTGTCCTTATGAAAAATTAGATAGGGTTGACTCACCATAGGAGCTTGCAACTCAGATACCCTTCTTGCAAAGGTCAAGGGAATCAGTAAAACTGTTTTCCATGTTAAAAACTTCAAATTAGCCAGATTAGTTGGTTCAAATAGAGCAAGTGTTACCTTCTCTAACATGAAATTAAGATCTCAAGGAGTAGCCACTGGTCTACTTTGAGGCCTCTTATGCAAACCCCTTTCAAGAACATTTTGTCATAAGACTGCCTTGTAAGAGGAGGATCCATGGGCAGACATGCTGAAATGGCCAATAAATGAACCTTGATATTGGAGTAAGAAAGGCCACAGGGTAGAAACTCACACAAATATTGTAAAACCAGAGAACAAGTAGCCCTGAGTGGTTGCTGGCTATGTTGTTGGCACCAACTAGAAAGCTTTTTCCATTTGATAATTTATGATTTTCTAGTAGTAGGCTTTCTTGCCTCCATTAGTACCTATAGCATAACCTCAGAAAATGTATGCTTAAAAGAATAAAGACCTGATCATTCAGGCAGTCAATCGAAGATGATTGTGCTGGGATATATAAAACACCCCTGTTCTTCTGTGAGCAGGTCCATTCTGTGAGGAAGCTTGTGGTAATCACCCCTAGCCATTACCAAAAGAAGGGAGAACCACAGTTGCCTGGGCCAGAAGGGACTCACCAAAATGATCCTGGGGCTTCCTTCTGAATCTTCAGAAGTACATTGAATATTAGTGGAAGAGGCAGAAAGGCATACAGAAGCACTCCTGTCCCCCCAAAAAAGAAAGGGCATCTGCTTTCCAGGCCTCCTTGCATGGAGTCCTGAAACATAATTTTGCCAGTTGATTGCTCAGAGAGAAGGCAAAGAGTTCTACTTGAGGAACTGCCCACAATTGGATCAAATCTTGGAACCTCCCGCAACAAAGTTTCCATTCATTAGGGTCTGCCCTGGTTCTGCTCAGCTTGTCTGCCACACAATTTTGCTCTGATGGAATGTAGGATGGCCGTAGAGTGGCATTGTCCTGTGAAGTTATAATCTAAGCTAACATGGCTAGTCTGCAAAGGAAATATGACATTGTCCCTACTTGCTTGTCAATGTACCACATGATTGTGGTATTGTCTGTAACCACTTGAAGAGGTCCTGGGGACCAAAGATATTTATTGTTAACAAGATGAAAATAAGAATTCCTGGTAGATGTAGTTGTACCACTGAAAGGTTAGTGTACCTTGCGTTATGTATGGACTGTAATTGTTTCTATGTGGGGAAGACGGAACAGAAAATTAAAAATAGGATAAGTGAACATGTTCATAATATTCATGATGTTTGTGAAACAAATGCCTTAGCCAAACATATTTCACTGAATGTAGGACATACTTTCAAGTTTATTATATTAGATACTTTATCTGTGTCTGAAAGAGGGAGGGGCATGACCTTATATTCTAGAAAAGAGAGAATTATCCTGACAGTTGCATTTAAATTCTTTGTCTTGGCCAGGACTTAATGACAATCTATCCATTTCTAGTCTCTTAAAGTTAAATTTACTGGAAAGGTAAAGTTAGAGTACAAATAGGATTAATTGCCTTATTGAGATATACATATGTACTTTTTATAAGATATGTTTACATTTTTATTTTTTCTCATGGATTATTTAATGCTTAATTTATGCTTACAATTGCATTTCATCTGATGAAGTTCCTGTAATTTTAACTTTGGGACGAAAGCGCTTATTTTTTGGAGAATAAATCGTTTTGTGGATTTCTACTTCTGGTCTGCCCTGTGTTTGCCTTTCTGGGTTTTATTTTGGAATTAGTTGCATAGTTCAGAGAGTTGATTGCCTTGATCAGGCCAAGCATCTACTTGATATTTATGTGCTTGTGCCTGTCCTTTGTTTCCTACGTGCTCTGCATTTTTATTCCTGCTAAAACTGGTCCCCAAGCAAAGTCCAAAATCATCTCTTTCTCTTCTGACAAACCCCAGTGCTAGAAATTAAAAAGATAAAGGGTGTTGGTGCTGGGACCAAAGAGATTTCAGATACCACTGTATCTTTCTCATGTGGAATCTTGCCAGGGTATCATGAGAATTATAGATGCCATGAGACTTAAAATCCTAAGGTATTTCCTTGCAGTGATTGAAGTCTGAATGAAACACCACAGAAATAGATCTAAATAAAGATCTATTTTTTTCCTGTGGAAGAAAAGCTCTTCGAAATGAGGGATCCAGTTGGGGTATATATCAGTTATCGAATTTTAATTTAACCGAATACCTTTTCATCGAACCTTTTTAATCGAATGTCCTTTTTATCAAAGTCAGTAATCATCGAAGATAATCTTATCAAATTATTTTTGTTGTTCAATATCTGGAATGTAATGTATGCTGTAAAAATAGTTTTTACTTTTGTAATCAATTAGCATTGTTGTATAATGTTGTTTGACTTATAGTGTAACAAAAAGCTTATAAATCATGTTGCAGTATGTCCCCAATTAAAACATATTTATTTATTAAAAAAAGTCTTGTATTAATATAGTACATTGCAATATCCGCAGTAGCAAGTCCCACCTAAACCCCGCCCACCATCCAATAATCTGTGAAAGTTAAGTAATAGTCATACCAATGGTGGTATGAATATTCTTAGTCTATTCCTAATTTACTCTTTCCACTGGGACTATATTACAGTGTCGAAATGCCATAACATCGAACACCACATCATCGACATGTATTCAGTAAAAATCACTTCTGAGATTTGCTGAATACTTAGAGAACAAAGATGTAGTTGGCCAACTACAGAATTTTGCCCTTTTCTCCATTGTAATGCATTTTTAGAGTTGGTATATTTAGTTAGGGAGGATGTAAGGAGCGCAGCCCCACCCCACATGGATGGGTTTTATTTAGATGGATTTAGTTCCACTGGGTTGCGGGGCAAGCATTTGTTTGCCCTTTAAATATTCAGCAAATCACAGAAGTGATTCTTGCTGAATACATGTCGATGATGCCGTGTTCAATGTTACGGCATTTCGACACCATAATATAGACCCTTTACATCAACGTAGTGTGATCTTGGAGTTGAAATACTTAATTTGTGGGGGGTTTGGGGGGCACAGCCCCCCTTGCAAAAGCATAGGAGAAAAAGTGGTTGCAATTTTTAAGTTTTTAATTACTGAGGCTACTCCCTTTACATCAACGTAGTGTGATCTTGGAGTTGAAATACTTAATTTGTGGGGGGGGGGGGTTGGGGGGCACAGCCCCCCTTGCAAAAGCATAGGAGAAAAAGTGGTTGCAATTTTTAAGTTTTTAATTACTGAGGCTACTCCCACTTCTGAGCAGAATGGTTTGCAAGGTAGCATAGTAATATAAAATTGGGTAAATGTCAAAATTAAAACTAATAAAACTGTAACTTTTTATTTTTATTTAAGTAATTTCTTTTAAATACTGAATTTTAAATATTAAAGTGATGTTTAAAGTTTGTAAATATTCCCATTTTACAGAGTTGTTTAGTGATGTCAGACTTGTAGTTTTGTTAGGTGGCCAACTAAAATATTTTGATGTTATTTAGTTTGATGACTAAACACTTCGGCAAATAGGATGTTCAATTAAAAAGGTTTGATGAAGCAGTATTTGGCTAAATAAGAGTTTGATTATGTGATATGGACCCGTCTAGCTGACATCCTAGGAACATAATCCTGTATGAGGGAGTCCCAGCTCGTGCAAGAAATCTCTCACCCAAGAGAGGGATTCCTGACATTTCAAAAAAAGACTCTGCAAAGATAAACAAGCTGTCTAAATATGGAAAAATGTGGATACCTTATGGCCTGCAATGAGCCGTAATTGCAGTTAGACACTTTGTGAACACTCTTGCTGCAGTGGATAATCCAAAGTGTAAGGCAAAGAACTAATAATGTGATTCAGACACAGAAAACCTTAAGAAATGCCTAAAGTCTAGATGAATAAGAATGTGATGATAAGCATCTTTTAAGTCTGATGATAACCAGGAAACTTGAAAGAGGAGGAAGAGGTGATGGGTTGTGAAGTGACATTATTTTGAATTTGGGCACTATCATAAACAGGTTTAGGAAAGAAAGATCCAGAGCTGGTTGCCAAGCATTTTCTTTCTTTCTTTATACTACTCACATCCTTGAATAAAACCTCTTCATCCACCTGAGAAGGAAGAACATTTCTATCACTCCTTGAAGAACAGGTGGAAGCAAAAGAGTTTGATCTGCACGATGAGGAATGACCCTCCTGGAAAGGGTAATTTCCTTTCACTGCCATCTGTAACCCTTATGAATGATTTTAAGAACTTAATGGTCTGAAACAATCTGTTGACAAAGACAAAAATGGAAATTAAGACTTTCTGGAAGAGAAAAGGGACTAGGGTGAGAGGGGGTCACAAGGTCTATTGAATAGTCATTCAGACTTGTACCGTCCTTAGTTTTGGGAGGTTTGACACTTATTTTGGAACCACCTTGTCAGTTTGTCTGCAACATCTGGTTACTTGAATTCTTCTGAGACTGTTTATTCTGTGTTTTTTTTTTTTCAGAACTGGATGATTAGAAAGAAAATGCTTGGACAATTTGGAAAAGAAGAGATGAAAAAATCTTAGAGATTCCCTGGATCAGCTTGCTAATTTCATCACACTTTTCGATCACCTTTGCAGCAGAAGGATCAAACATTAAATCTATTTACAGGGGAGAATTTAAAATCTCATTTTTACATCATCTGGGATGTTTTGCGAATGTAGCCAAGAAAACCTCCTTGAAACAGTACCAATGGCCATAGCCCTGGAAGAAACAATAACACAATCATATATACAGACTGCAAACAATGAGTAATAACCTGTGCAATAGCAGAAACTAAGTTATTTAATGCAGATTTTTCCTCACAAAAAGAAACTGCAGATAAAACATTACTCATGCTTTCACAATATGTCTGAACAAACTTGAACATTTTTGCCTGATAACTTAAAATTCTGAAAATCAAAGCTGCATAAGTATACAATTTTTCCCCATACCTACCAGTAATTTCCCATCCTTATTAGAAAGAGTAGGACTGGAATTAACTAAGTGCTTAGCACCAGTGGAGTCAACTAAGGCTATAGCTGCTGTGTCAGGTTTGAGAATAGTGTATTAAAATTTAAAAGACTAAGACATTTTATACATCCTATCTACCTTTTTAGGGACAACTGGATTGCTATCGGAAAAATTCCAGGCAGTAAGACAAAAATCCTTTCAAGCAGACAAGACCAGAGGAATGGGTGTAGGTTCTGTACAATCCTTCTGTAACAACTCAAAGTATTTTCTGAGGACAGAGAAACTTCAGTGTTCTCCCACTAAAAACACTGGGACATTCTAGCAATAGTCTCAGAGAAAGAGAAATCCCCACAGGGAGAATCAGAAACTGAGCTCTCCTTTGAGTTTGAATCTGAAATCTGAGGACAAAACCCTGAACCCATCCCCTGCATCCTCCTGTTTAGATTCAGAATCTTGAACCTCTTCAGGAAAAGAGGTATCCACCTTTCTTTTATCAGAAACTACTCTACAAGTAGGATCAGTAGCCTGAATTATACCCTGAGCTAGTCCCAGTAAACTACTCCTATCCAAAAAAATTTGAGGAGGAGTAGATATATGCTTGATTTTCTGTTTCTTTTTGACAGGAAAAAGGAGGCCAGCTGTATTAATAATGCAGCCACTGCCTCCCCAGGGAATGGCACAACATTCTGACACATCAGAGAAACCCACCCTGTTTCCTATCCTAGAACTGCCAAGAGTATCTCTCCCTTGCCCACTGAGCAGACTCCAACAGCCACAGAAGACATGGCTAACCCTCGGTCCATAGTGGCTATATGAATTACACCAGAGGGATCTGGCGTAAAAGATGAGTGGTTGGAGGTACAACAAATGGCCACAGTAGAGTCACTCACCTGCAACTAAGGCAAATTGCTAGCCTGCTGTTGTGGCAAAGAATGTTCGTTTATTTTTTTTTTTCTTTTTGTAGCTGGAACAAGGACTAACAGTGGGACTGATAATTTGTTGCATGGTCAAGCTGAAAATGGTGCCTCCTTCCCAGGGAAGACAAGAAGCAAATGCCGCTAAAGCTAACAGTTCACAAAAGTTACTTTTTTGACAGAAAAAAACATAGTAAAAAACACTTTTGAACACTATGGCAGCCTCACAATGGAAACATAAACACAATTTATCCACAGAGAATATGTTAGCAGTTAGTTTACATTACTTTTAAACTGAAAGAAAAAATGAGAGCTCCATTTCCAAGTATACTACAGTCTCGAGACAGTCCATTAAAACACAACACTCTTAGCTTTAAAATAACTTTCCTGAAGAAGAAAGTAATAAAACATCAGTAAATATAAGATAGTGTAAGTTTCTTCCCCAAAGGGATCCTCAAATGCCTCAGAGTAGCATACTGTTCTGCATAAGGAAAGCTCTGAAGGGCTTGTGCCCAAACTTGTCTTTTAGTCAGCTCAACTCAAGCTGCTTAACAGTTTGGGCATGTGGAAGGTGCCCTGATGCTTTGGAAGCTGGTTGGCTCTGATATCCTTGGTGGGAAATAACCCGTATAGCTGAGGCTACTGCAGCAGTGATCAATAAGAAGAACATCTCATTAGGTGACTTACTGCAGTTATGTGGCTTTATTTTCATTTTATTGCTAGGACAACCACACTGAATTGGACTTGTGCCGATTACTTCATTTTGCACTCTGTTCATTCCCTGTTCTATTCTTTTAGATTCAGTAAAATACAATGTTTTACTATGTCTACAAGCATATTACTTCAGATTCAGACATATTTAGTTAGGTGCAGTATCAAGTTACTGGTAGGAATTTATTATACCAGTTTCTGTCTTACTATATTACAGTTCCTTTGATTCAGGGTAGTAAATAATACAACTGTGAAGTCGCACTTGACTCTTCATTTGAACTATTTCACTTAGCTTTCTAGTTCCATTTAAAACAGTAACATATAAGACATTTACCTATTGCATATTTTTGTCCTCTTATTTATTGCTTATTTATTTAGTTGCTAATCAACTAATTACACTGATCATTCTAAAGACCCTTTTCAGAAATGACCTGTGCTGGAAGGCATACAACAAAACCAATAGCAGAAAAATAAAAGAACTTAGAACAAAGGTTATAAAACTATAACCATGAATAATAGAATAAAGTAACAAACAGAGTATTAGCAATGCCATATAAAAGTTTATAAATTGTAAGGAAAGAAAATAGTTACAGTAAGTTAAGAATTTGAGTCATATTTTACTGGAATCATCCTGGGATGTAGTTATATAGTGAAATGGATCTTCTTTGAATGCTTGAAAGCCCAACTACTTGAAAACCATAAACCCAACATATTAGTCATAGGAGACTCCATTGTGAGACACACAGATGTGTCTCTCACCAGGCTGGCTAAGGAGAAAGCCATGGTTAGTTGTCCGTTAGGGGCCAGAATCCGCTATATCACACATGCACTCAAGTCTCTCAACAACAGGTACTGTTATGACTCTGTCATAGTCCATGTTGGTTTGAATGACTTGAGACATACTTCCATGGACTATATGAAGAAAGACATGATTGAACTTGCTGAATATGTGTCCCAGGCGGGTATGTCACTAGCCTTAGGCAGCATTCTACCATCACCCAGAATTATGCCTCAAAACAAACAGAAAATTATTGACTTCAACAATTGGCTTAGTTTCTGGTGTCATTCCAAGGGGACCCAGTACTTGACAGCCTGGGAAGATATGATCAACAGACCATGATACTTTGCCAGAGATGGCCTACATCTGTCTCACTTGGGCTTCAGGCTTCTGGCAAAGGTTCTTAGTGATGAGGTTAAAACTACCAACATAAAAATTTCAACAAAATGCAAATTAGAGGTCATTCTGCTAAATGCTAGGAGTCTAAACATGAAATTGTACTCATTGCAAGCATTCTTAACCCTGGAAAATGCTGACATCTGCACAGTCACAGAAACCTGGTTCAAAGCTGTGGAGAGCACCCCAGCCTTACCTGGTGTCAAAGTCATGGCCTCAAGCTCAATGCCAAGAAGTGCATTGTCATCCCCTTTGGGAAAAACTTGGTACCCATGAACTGCCACATAGGCGGTAGCTCATTAAACACTGAAAGTGTGATAAGAGACCTCGGGACACTGGTGGACAGTAGTCTCTCCTTTGATAACCACATCACCACAGTAGTCAGGAAATCCTTCTACGTGGCACACCTCATCACAAAAGGGTTCTCCTCTAGAAAAAAGGAGGTCATTGTTCCTCTCTACTCATCCCTCATCAGACCCATTTTAGAGTACAATGTCCCATTTGGCATATATCTCACAAGACACCTACAACAATTGGAAAGGCTACAGAAATACCTCACTAAGAGGATTAGTGACCTCAAACAGATGCCATACGCAGACCATCTCAAAACAATTCCAGCTCTACTCCGTCACATATCGCCTATTCAGAGGCGATATCTGCTTAACATACAAAGCTATGTCAAACCCAGAGCTGTTGGATATGCTACATTTAAAAATCTCAGTCTCTCCATACCACATGGTCCAGGGACCTAAACCTTGTCACCACAATAAACAGAACATGCTGGAGGGATAGATTCCTGTCCCAAAGACTTACCATACTCTGGAACAAATGACCCATTCTTGTCAAGCAAAGCTCCTCAGTGGCCCTCTTTAAGAAAAATCTTGACGACTGGATGGGAAATAGAAAATTCATCTGAAGGATTACTTCTGTGGCACTGCTCGACAGGGGCACATGAAAATAATTTTCTTGGGTGGCGAAAGCCAGGGAACCTTTTTTGCTAGGCTTATATAGGCCCCAGGGCTGATAGCCTAGTACCTACCTATGAACCTATGAACCTATGGTTACTCATCCTATCATACATTCAGACCTCAAACTATGAGTAGTAAAGCCAAAGGAGGTGGAGTTTCAATATATATTAAAGACATACACACTTCCAGGCTGGTCAAACAGTATGACGCACAGGAGACACTCCAGCTGCAGTTAACCATTGACAAGACCCCTATACAAATCAGCTACTGGCCCCCAAATCTGACTCAAGATGTCCAATCTGCCTATCTGGACCTCTTTGAATCTAAGATTCAACCCTTTACCCTGATCCTGGGTGACTTTAACTACCCAAACATAGACTGGAAGAACTGCTCATGTCAGAACACAAATGCCCAGAGATTTTTCGATTTTGTCAATGCAAATGTTTTGGCACAGCTAGTTGATACCCCCACAAAAAGTGATAATATCTTGGACTTGGTATTAACCAACATGAGTAACCAATGCAGCATCCCTGCAGTATCATCCTCCCTGGTAAGATCCGACCATAAAGTGCTCACTTTCAAAGTCAACATCTCCCCTGATCCCCCTCTAGCTAGGGTCAAACATACAAACTTTTCTAAAGCTGATTATCTGAATCTGTCAGGAAATCCTTCTACATGGCACACCTCATCACAAAAGGGTTCTCATCTAGGAAAAAAGAGGTCACTGTTCCCCTCTACTTGGACACTCATTAGACCCATTATAGAGTACAACGCTCCTTTTGGAATGTACCTCACAAGACATCTGCAGCAGCTGGAAAGGCCATAGAAGTACCTCACAAAGTGAATTACTGGCCTCAAACAGATGCCCTACACTGATCATCTCAAAAAACTCCAGCTTTACACTGTAGCATATCGCCTACTCCGAGGTGATCTCTGCCTAACATATAAAGCTATGTCAAACCAAGAGCTGTTGGACATGCTACACCTAAAGAAATCCCAATCCCTCTGAGCTACATGCTCTAGGGACCTAAACCTTGTCACCACAATAAACAGGACTTGCTAGAGGGATAGATTCCTTTCCCAGAGACTTCCCATGCTCTGGAACAGGCTACCCATCCATGTCAAGCAAAGTTCCTCATTAACACTCTTCAAGAAAAATCTTGATGAGTGGATAGGAAATAGGAAATACACCCCGGGGATCACTTCTGTGGCTCTGCTCGACAGGGGCACAGGAAATTAACTTTCTTGGGTTGGCATAAGCCAGGGAACTTTGTTGGCTAGACTTACTTGGGCCTTTGGGCCGATAGCCTAGTACCTACCTATGAACCTATGAACCTATGATTACAGCCTCTTGAGGGATGGTATAAACAGCTTCACTGCCCCCTTCCTCTGTCTAGGAACTGGCACCAGTATCAAAAACTATACCATAGCACTATACGAACATTTATATAGATGCATGGAATCAGGAATACCTGACAGGACTAAATCATCCTTCGCAAGGAAGAGTAAACCTGTCTGGTGAACATCTGCATTAAATAAACTCTAATAACAAAAGACAAAAATTGCTGTCCAGGACCAAGAAGGAGCAGGTGCCCAGGTGGAAGCAATCTCTCCTTAACCTGAACAAGCAAATAGGAGCACTAGTGAAATCCTCCAAAGCAACCTTCGAGTCCAAATTTACCATATCTACTAGAGACAATCATAAGGCCTTCTTCACATATGTCCACAATCTCAAAGAAAGCACCCAGATCTGTTCAGAACTGGAGATCAAGGACACCACATATACAAATGCTGTAGATATAGCAAACTTGCTGGCTGACAGATTCAGTGAAATTTCACCCCTCTGTCCCCCCATCAGTAAATCAGGACATTCTTAGTACCTGCCCCCTTCCCCTTATATCTAGGGATCAGGTCATCACTGCTCTCTCAAAGGCAAAAAAATACAGCCTCCATGGGACCCGATAACATCCCAGGCTGCATCCTACATGAACTCAGGCAGGAACTTGCAGCACCATTAGGCACCCCATTCAACCAAAGCCTGAGTACCGGCTTTGTCCCAGCTGAGTGGAGGACAGCCACTGTCATCCCTTTACACAAAGGTGGAGCGTCCACCGATCTGGGAAATTATAGACCCATCAGCATAACAAGCCTGATCTGCAAGGCCATGGAATGGCTTATCATGAACCTCACTAACAAGGACATTGGCAACCTCCAAACACTTGATCCCACACAGTTTGGCTTCATCAAGGGAGGGGTCATGTCTGTTAAATTTGGTTGACTTTTTTTGAGACAGTCACCAAAGCTACAGACGAGGGAAGATGGTGCACACAGCCTACCTTGACCTGGCCGAAGCCTTCAACACTATTCCCCACTTTGGCATAATAGATGAACTCTCTCAACTAGGCATCAATCCGTGTGTTACCATATGGGTAGCTAACTGGCTCACTGATAGAACCCACCTAGTCAAAATAAGGGAAGCCACCTCAAGCAGCATACCCATATCAAGTGGAGTACCCCAGGGTTCTGTTTTGGGGCCTCTGTTATTTGGGATATACTTTTCTGAGGTGTAGGCCAAAACCAGTGGGTTATGGCTGACCAAGTTTGCAGATGACTGCAAGCTGGGAGCTGTTATCAATTCCCCTTGTGACGTGGACATCTTCCAAGAGGGTCTCACCCAAACAAATAACTGGTGCCAGAAACATGGCCTCAAGCTGAATACCAAAAGATGCATCATTGTCCTGTTTGGGGAGAGTGACGTCCCCACAAATTATCACATTAATAACAATGTCCTAAGCATGCAATTAGCTGTTAGGGATTTGGGTACCCAGATTGATAGCAACCTGACTTTTGACCGCCATGTTGCTTCCACTGTGCGGAAAGCTTTCTACATGGCTCACCTCATTAGTAAGGGTATCTCATCCAGGGACAAGGAGGTCATAACATCCTTGTATTCTTCTCTTATAAGGCCCATAATTGAGTACAACACCCTGTTTGGCATGTACCTTGTAAAGCACATGCAGTATCTGGAGAGACCACAGAGGTTCCTCACCAGGAGAATCCAGGGCCTCAAAAATGTACCCTACACGGATAGGCTAAAAGCCCTGTCCCTCTACTCTGTTTCATACAGACTCCTCAGAGGTGCCCTCTGTCTGGCATACGAGGTGATCTCGGACCCTGCCTTGATGGGGACTGCTGCATATCTGCAAGTCAAGATCCATTCAAGTAACCCGCATGTGTGGCCTCAACTTGGTCTGTGACATCAATAGAACTTATTGGCAAGACAGATTTGTGTCCCAGAGACTCCCCCCATCTGTGGAATAGAGTCCCTCTCCACGTCAAGCAGAGTACCTCTTTACCCCTTTTTAAGCGCAAGCTGGATAACTGGATGGGGAATAGAAAATGCATCCCTGGGATTCCACCTGTGTCCCTGCTGATTTGTCTAAACATGGTCTAAACTCTTGGCTAAGCTTATAAGGGCTTCAGGGCAAATAGCCTAGTAACATCCTATGATCCTATGATGTTATTTTTGCAAGATGAAAATAACAAAAACTAAAATCCTGAACCACGCATTTTTCCCAGGGCAAGTAAACATTTGCCCAAAAGTTCACAAAAACACACCATAGTATCTGAAACCCACCGAAGTGGGGTGCTATGCCCCCACCTCCAATTATATATGCCAAATCCAGGATCACACTTCAGTGGGGAAAAGGGCATATTTCCCCACATTGGGCAAGTGTTTACTTGCCCTGGGAAAAATTGTGCGGTTCAGGATTTCATTTTTTGTTATTTTCATCTTGCGAAAATAATGTTCTAGTATATGGGCTTTTGACCAAGCAAAGTAGACCCAATGAAATAGGGAAAGCAGGAAGGGCCTAGGAAACAGGTCAGAGGAGAGCTTACTTAGGCAAACAGTAAAGTAAAGTAGGACAATGTGGGTAATAACTATAATAAAGATTTACAAGACGGATGGAGCAGGCTGACAGGAAATGAGGATGGTGATATTCAAGCAGTTGTCAAAAACAAGAAGAAATAAAGTTGGTATAATAAAAGGGAAGGGAGACAGAAAATTAGATTAGTATGCACTTAGCAATACACAAGATGCACATTAGGAAGATTACTAACAGTTGCATAATAGTCAGAGGTGGTTAGTAATTATATGGAATTAACAAGGAAGAGGTATGGGAAAGCTGGCTTACCCATGATTATTATAGCAATAGGGTAATGCTAATACCCCGTTGGTGGCGTGGTTTGGTTCGGAATGGACCAAACAAAGCCAACCATCATTACCCACACCCAGAAGTACATTATTTAAGAAAAGAAACTATTACTTTTCTTAAATAATGGCATAGTATAATGCCTGTTTACTGCCCTCCTTCCAGATGTCTGGCATTTTTAAAGCTGTCTCGTTATGTTGAACCCATTTAACTCATGGTATAATAAAGGATTGAGACTGGGAATTTTCCATAGTGTGCTTTTAAAGAGATTTCCTAAAGCTATCAAGGGTGGTAATTGAGCAAAATGTCTGTGTTTTCAGATTCTTCGTGGTATACTTACAATCTGCTTTCTGTTGTCAAGACAGTCCTTAAAGTATCTGTCTGCTCTCTTCTGTCAGGTACAATGAGGTGCTTTGTTTTGCTAAATTTAGGAGTCTGTTACTACAGATTTATCAACCACATTCAGTATAGTTCACTTCCCAGTTATTGCAGTGAGTAAATGTACTGAGTTTGTGTCAGTGCCAGTTCCAAACACTTAGATTTGTATTAATAAATAAGTTGGATTCCTGTTGTGTGTTCAAGGAGCAAAGCATGATTCTTGGAAGGGTGAGAATCAGAGACTGATTACAGGGATTTTATACGCTAAATCAAAGGTTGATGTTTCTAGGAGTATTCCCTGCTCTATCAGGTACAGTGATCTTGGACTTAGTAATATATATATATATATATATATATATATATATATATATATATATTTATATATATGAGTACTGGGTTGAGGAGGTGCAGCCTCAAATATCAGGGGATGCAGGAAAGCTTGACATCATGCATAATATTTTTAATGTAGCAGCGAGCTTCACATATTGCTGCTATGTTCTTTTTTTTGTTTTTTAAATTTGGACTACTTCATAAACGGGTGCAGAGCCATGTTAATCTTCACTTTATTGTTCCAATTTTACTATATCTGCTGCTAAAACAAGCACACTTTGCTGAGGATTGGAGCTTCAGGACTCACACTGATGAGTCTCAGAATTCCAGTCGGGCATCAGATCAGTCCATAATGAATATGACCTTTGCCTTTTAGTTCATTTTGTACCTTCTGTACAAATTGAATTTCTACTTTACTTTGATATGCAATTTATGTTTTCTTGCAGCTTGATTTTTCAGTGGTATTTCCAAAAGTACTAGTTACACTGTTTAGCCTTGGTAATAATGGAACATTGGACCTTGTGTTAATGCAGGACCAGAATAGTAAGTGACATGAGCTGTTACTTGATAATTACATCAGGATATGTTTCTTTGCAAGACAATACCAATAGCATAATAATTAAAACTGACTTCAAGCACAGCCATGCCATGCAAATAGTTACTAATTTAGTTCTATGACTTGTGGCTTATTCTTTCCTTGTACCTGAGTAGCAGTCATATTAAACTGGAGAAAAATATGTTGCATTCGGTGAAAACAAATTGATGAAAAATAAAAAGTACAGAAAAACTACCCAATCAAAAGAAACCAACCTCAAAGCAATCTAGTGATAAATTTAGGATATGCCTTTATTTGTGTTAATTACACACAATAATGAGCATGCACTGCGGTAGCCTTGTCACCTCACAGTAAGACGCTGCCCGGTTCGATTCTCAGCTAGAGCGTCTTCTGCGTGGAGACATGCGTGAATGTGTGTACCTTCATTGAAGGTTGTACGTCAGGCCTGGCAACCCGATACGTAAAAATCAACTGCCAATCATTAGCGGACCAGAGTTCCGCTGTGGCGACCCCTAACCGGGAAAAGCCGAAAGATACAATGAGCATGCTGAACTCAGAAAATAAATAAATGATGGAGAAAGAGAGAGAGAGAGAGAGAGAGAGATGTGATTACAGTGGGAACTGCTCTAGATATTTGTAAGGGTGCTTTCTCTGGGTTTAACTGCACTTTTTTAATTATATATTTATTTGGTTCCAGTTTGACAAGGTACTTTGACTGCAGTGTGTTAAGTAGGCTGCATAACATTCTAAAGCATATTTAGCTTTGCACAAGATTTCTCTACCAACTGAGCAGAGTTGTTAAAATTGAGGATGGGAGCACATCTGTCACCAGGCATTAACACAGCATTCTAGAGACAAGAGGTGTCACTGTTTGGCACGACTGATATCTGATATAGAGGTGGGATCTAAAATTCTCAGGGAAGTGCCCACTGCTGAAGGAAAATATTTATTTATTTATTATTTATTTATTGTGTTTGTTTCCTAGGATAGTTTGAATGGGAGAAAGCTACACCTTTTCAGCACAGACCCAGGGAGAATAGCTCCAAAGTAAAAATTCCATTACATAAAGAATGTAGTAAACATAGGAATGCAAGTAATCAACAAATAAACAACATGTAAACGTATTATCATTAATTAATAGCAGCATCTTGTAGTGAGCTACTATATTTTTCTTGGAAGAAAAACTCCAGAAAATCAGAGTAAACAGCACGTATACAGCATTTAAACACAGTATCATTAATTAAAAGCAACAGCATCTAAAGAGCTATGGCAACATATTTGGAAATTAACTTCGTAGAAAGACAGAAAAGGAATAAGATGGAGCATTAGTATTAAAAGGTGAAAAAAATGCTTTAGGATACGCAGAAAGAAGAAACACGAGAGACAGAGAAAAAAGAGGAGAATATGGATGAATAACTAAGGATATAGTGCTTGTAAATAATGAGAGAACGTAAAGAAATGCATCAGTCAGGGGTTGTACATGTACAGACCTAGGTATCTTTTAAGTATTCCCAAGACTGTACATTAAAAGAGTTGGTATTTAGTGTCTATTGTACTTCTTAGAGTGAGTGAACCAGGAAAGAGGAGTACAAATCGTTACCAGCTGAGGTGTTAGTTTTTGCTGCAGTTAATAACATTTTGTCAGTAGATCTCGACTGTCTACTTATGTTATAGAGTTGGAGAATATTTTTCAAACTATGTCATTGTCTGGATAATAGGTAGGTTTATGGGAAGTGACTAGTTAGGAAAGTGTAAGGTAATGCCTTAGCTTTAACCACTGAAATTTTTTTAAGGCTAGACAGCGATGTATCTGGGGGCAAATTTCGCCAACTTATTATATCACTGTTCCAAAATTGAGAGTCGGGTGGATTGTAGGTTAATTTTTGTAGCTGAATGCTTTGGGATAAATAGGATCAGTTTTGCTTTTTTAGAGTTGAGGAGCAGCTGTGTGTCAGATAGCCAAGCCTCTATGCTGGAGAAAGACTCTTGGGTGAGTTATTTTAATTTATCTATGCTTTTATTTTTATTTTTTTATTTTATTTAACATTCATTGGCCAGGAATGTCCGACATTATTCTGCAGAGAGCTTGCTTTTCGGAGGCCGGGGCCGAGGGGAGAAATGATGCATGTCTGTGGAATTGATGGAGGAGAGTGAACGAGCACCCAGACCAAACACAGGGAAACAACACAAGAACACACAGACAAGGCACCCCAGAACGAAAATCGAAAACCTCTTGCTGTGTGTGCTGTGAGGCTTAATAATGTTGCACCACTGTGCCGCCCAAGCAGAACATATTGTTGTTGAATCATCTGTGTACTTTATGATATTGCTTGTTTAGAAGCTAGGTAGAGATCATTAATGAATATATTCAACAACAGGGGACCTGAAATTGTACATTAAGGGGAAACTCACTGTAATGGGAAGGAAAGAGGAGATGTTATTTTGCCATTTTACTGGCTGTTGCCTGTTTGAGAGGTAGCTGGAGAACTGAGATAGTAAAGTTTCATGTATTCCTAGGCAGTATAGTTTTTGAAGCAATTTCTGGTGGATACCATGTCGAAAGCTTTGGATAAATTTAATTTAGGAAAAGTGCTGAGCCTACGTTCCCAGAGTTTTGATATTGGTTAACAGATGTTATAAATTAAGGAGAGCTGTACATGTACTGTGAAAAAGATGGAAACAGTGCTGATACACTTCTTCATAATCTTTGAGAGTGGAGATAGTATTGATATAGGCCTGAAGTCTGAGAGCTCATTTGCGTTTCCACCTTTATGGAGTGGAAAAATGCAGCACATTTTCCTTAGGGGTGGGATAAAGCTTTCGGTGATGGACAGGTTGACTAGGATAGACATAGAAAAGCTATGGCATGAACAGCAATTTTTAAGTACGCAGAGAGTATATTATTAGGGCAAGGATGGTAGGTTTTAGGGTTAGTAATAGTTTTTTGATTGTAGAAATTGAGATTGGTTTGAGTGCAAGTGTTTTGGGGACTAATAGAGGAGGACAGGAACAGTTTAAGTTAAAAAGCGACAAATCCAATATCACATGAGAAGGCAGAAACCAGTAGCACTCTAGTCTTTACTTAAAATCCCCTAACATGGGTAGTGCATTATTTGCACAGAACACTATACTTAAAAAAAAAAAAAAAAAAAGAGGCAGACACACTCTCTCTAGCTATAACATACATAACCTCCAACTAACAAAAGTGAATTCTAATACTGTATAGGTCGTATAATTATATGGTTCCATCCTCCCTATCCATTTATTACATTAATCTTCTTGGCCCTCTGAGTAGCATGAAATAAATGGATTGTTTGCTGACCTTGGCCTTATGCAATTAGTTAATGATGCAACACTTCCTAACTAAAAAGTAGGAAAATACTGTGTGTTTACCATGTAATAATAATTATTCCTATTTCCTTCTCTTGTACTGTAATCCTCCCCTGACCCTTAGTGATATCTGTCCCATTATATTCTTTCTTATCACCACTCAGAGAACAGTTGGTAAAGTTATCTATCCTTCCACTGAGTATCTCAACACAATGTCCTTAAAGTGAAATCCCAGCTTAATCATATGGGCCTGTCCTCTGTTCTTCAGTATTTAAATCCCTCAATGCAGCGCCCTGGCAGCCACTCTCATTTCCTTACAGAAGAAATATTTTCCATTAATTTTATGACTTTCAGCACTCAAATAAACAGTTGGTTGAGCCCTGAGCTAAAAGCTGTACTTAAACTCAGAGATCAAGTGTGGCTTCAATGCAAAAACAATCCACACTTCCCACCAATCAGTACAGATTAAGTATTCCAGGAAATGTAGTCAAAAATGGCATTAGTATTATAAAGCCATAGGTTTCAGAACTCAGGTATCTTCTTTTCTCATCAACCCAAAACAGTTCAGAAAATAAGTAAATCTCATCACTGGGCATCAAAATAACACAAACTCAGCCCATACATCCTAATGGCATCACGGCAATGAATGGAACCATCTGCTGTCATGACTTACACACACACACACACACACACACACACACACACACACACACACACACACACACACACACACACACACACACACACACACACACACACACACACACACACACAAACACACACAAATATATACATATGTTTAGCTTTTCATAGCTGTATACCAGGCACTGGGTCTACTACACCATTTAGAGTTTAGTAATTGCAATCCTTGACACATGCTCCTTACTAACTGATGATATAGACCAGAAGTTACAGATCCCCACATACTAATTTGGGGTAGTTTTATAGTAAGTTTTGGAGCTGCTTTGTTTAACATTGAGTTGAAGGTTATTCAATAGGTAGGTAATAAATACTCTGGGTGAGATATATGTTCCAACAATAGGTTATGGTTATATTATGATGTAGATTTATGTCCCTAAAATGGGTATTTTCTGCGCTACCAATTTTACAAATTTAAGACGTCAAGCTGGATAAGGTCAATTGCAGCCTCGTTAACTAGGCAGAGGTCAACATGTAGAACCCTGTAGAGACAGAGTATACTGATAGGGCATCTTGATGCTTTGTGTATCTTTTAATGAACTCATACTGGAGATTTTTTGATGTGGAAACACTATGATTTTTTTCCATTTGGGCAGTATGCCTGGACAACTGCATACCAAAGGGTTCATAATATTGTATTATGAGCCTGGTACGGAAGTAGTAGAGAGAGAAAGAGAATAGCCTACCTGGACATGAAGAGTATTCTTTTAGTAATTAGTTGGGCTGGAAGAATGATTTCCTAATGAAGGCAGATAGGTGATTGTCAAAAGAGAGTTCATTGTCCATGAATACACCTGTACTTCTAATGACAGTGTTTGTTTTGAGGAAGGTATCATTTATGTGGTAGGTCCATGGGTATTTTGTTTCACAGACAGAACAATACTACTTACATTTCTTTCCACTGAGATTTACTCTACTGTCTTGTCACAGTGTGTGTGTGTGTGTGTGTGTGTGTGTGTGTGTGTGTGTGTGTGTGTGTGTGTGTGTGTGTGTGTGTGTGTGTGCGTGTGTGTGTGTGGAGTTAGGCCCTTTTGGAGGATACGGATATCATTTGGTGAGTTGCTGATACCTCTAGGTTTGCAGTCATCAGCAAACTTCTCAGCCAAAGCCCCTTGATGTTAGCTTGGACATCTGCAAAGAATATGCTGAACGGTAGTGAACCTAACATAGAATCCATAGGGATTCCACTAGTGATGAGCCTTTTAAGGGAAAGTGTTCCACCAACCCTGAGGGAGTGGGTTCACTCTGTAAGCTATCTAACTATCTGTCAAGTTACATATGAGTTTACATTTAACTGGAATGGTAATGACAGAATAGGAAATATTATTGAAAGCCTTGGCTAAATCCAGCTTGGCAGTGTGCACAGATCTGTATTCATCTAGAGCCTCTGTGACTTTCTCAAAGTCATCTGCCAAAATTAGTAGGTAGGATTTTACTCTCCCAAAGGCAGATGGATTTGGATAAAACATTTATAACTGTCAATATCCTTATTTATGAAGTCCATAATGATGCACTCCATTAGTTTGCAAATGATACTGGTAAGCCTAATTGTGTAGTTTCCAGGATCTGTTCTCCAGATTTTGGGTATATAGTTAGTGGACAGACTTTACGGAGTAAGTGAGGCAATGGTTTATCCTCATAAGGTGACAACATGGTATATTGCCTGGAACCACAGTGTTTTTGGTTTTGGGACAGGGGTATTAAGGCTAGTTAGGTAGAAATCATAGGAGAGGATGCAGTCTGGATAGGGTGTGGATTAAAAAGGGAGGGGACAGGGAGAGAAGTCTGAGCTAAATTTGCCCAGTAGTATATATATATATATATATCCTTAAGGTCATAGTTAAAGAAAGACTTACTGTAATCTTTGGATGAGGTAGCAAAGTTGATCTTTTAATTGGTCTTGCAGGTTTGAACTTTCACATTACTTCTATATTTACCTTGTTGTAAATATATATGAAATAGAGAGATGAGTTTATTCTTTAAGGCCAACAGTGTTTTTTTTTCCTTTTATTGCAGAGTTTGTTACTGAGGCTCCACTACAGGCCTGGACTTAAATATGACATTGTACATATGGTGAATGTGGATAGATATCTCTGAAGATGTTAAATCAGTGGTATATGTGTTCACATTAGCTACAAGGTCCTGTTTGGGGTGGAGAGCTTAATAATATTCTTATGTCATAGGACAGTGCTAGAAGATTGGATCAGGTGAAATCCATGAAGCTAATAATATTGGGGGGAGGAGGTTTGGGCTGAGTCCTTATGGGCAATATGATGATGCAGTGATCTGATTTGACCAATTAGGGAGCAACTAAGCATATTGATGGGGAATGTGTCAATTGAGTGATTGAAAACATTTGGGTGAAACAATTTTTGCTGACAGTGGAATTTTCTTTTTTTCTCTACTGTTTTGCAACCTTGAAGTCTGTATATTTAAGTTCAGGGGTGTGCGTTTGTGTGTGTGTGTGTGTGTGTGTGTGTGTGTGTGTGTGAGAGGGGGGGGGGGTTCCCTGCCAAAAAACAAACAAAAAAAACCCCACTTATCTCTGAGGTTTGTCTAAAGTTGTTTTGGTCATTTTTTGATTGGTCAGCACTCACTGAAAGAGTTGTCAGGCAATCAACATGAATCTATGTTGGTGTTATATTTGTAAGAACCAGGTCCAATAGATCTGAGCCCCTAGTATGAGAAGGTAATGTCTGGTTGAGAAAGTTAGTATTGCTGATATTCAAGAACCACTGTGAATATTTGTTGTTTGTGGTGAATATTTACCAGTTTATGGATGGTTAGTTGAAATCTCCCAGAATAACCCTGCTGTTTTTAGTAGGTATCATGGGCTATGTGAGACATGGAATGGGATCTATAATTAGCAATGCTATGGTAGATGAACTTGCATATACCTACCATGATATGCATGATATGGAAAGATTTTAAATGAATATGGATACGCTTCCACCCAAAACACATCCACCTTCATTATATAGTCTGAACTAGTATTAAGTAGTAAACTAAGGCAGAGAAGGCATAGTGTGGCTACAGTGGGACCAAAAAGGCACTGAGGGAATACATCTTCTTATTTAAACTTCTTCCATTGAGTAGATGCTATGTTAAGATTGACCTGACTAACATTTGTTAGGTTGGTAGATGTAAGAGACTATCCTTGCCTTAAAAAGACACTATAGAGATAGAGAACGTCTTATTAAATATGCATAACCCCTGGAGGAAGAGATGCAGGAAATATTTTGTGAAGCAGGCATGATTATCAACTATCTTCTTCCAAGCTGCAACATACTGAATCCACTGGTATTGGGACAATTTATTAACCCTGTTGTTGAAGTCAATTATATTTTGTTTATATTTTGGCATCATTCACTGTGACAGCAAGATGTTGCTCATGATTTCCAGCTTCAGGTATATATATATATATATATATATATATATATATATATATATATATATATATATATATATATATATATATATATATATATATATATATATATATATATATATATATATATATCTGAGGGAGGGAGAGAGAGAAAACTCATTGTGTTTCTGTTCATATCTTCCAAGATGGAGGGAGAGAGAGAAAACTCATTGTGTTTCTGTTCATATCTTCCAAGATGGAATGCTCAAGCCATTTACTCTCTCTGCATGTCAACCAGATTACATGTGTACTTGGAGTGAGGAGATCTGAGTACCCTGGCGGCATCACAAATTGTAGCACTTGAGAGGAAACTTAATGGCATTCTGTCCTTGCTCTGCCTGGTGAACAGTGAGTCAGTATGTCTGGCTATGGAATCATCTATGACTAAGATGTTATCATGTCAGATATCAAGCTCTGGCAGCCTTAAGGGCATAGATGTAAGATGCACACACTCGAAACTCTCCTTAGCATGGAGAACATCGATATCTGTGCAGTAACAGAAACCTGGTTCAAGGCTCTCGAGAGCACCCCAGCACTACCAGGTTATACCTCATACCATGCTTTTCGGCCCCAAAACTTGGACCGAACCACAAAAGGAGGGGGAGTATCAATATTCGTCAAAGATACCCACACCTCCAGGTTGGTGGCACAGCACGAAGCATCAGAGACTATCCATGTGCAACTAACAGTGGGTAAAACTGCCTTCCAGTTTATAGCCTGCTACAGACCACCCTCCCAAACCCAGGAACCCCACTCGGCCTTCCTGAGAACACTGGAAAATATGAAGGTCTCTCCAAACACCATTATATTGGGTGACTTCAACTACCCAACCATAGACTGGGAGCATTACTCTAGCTCCAACACCCTAGCCCAAAGGTTCCTAGAATTTATAAACTCAAATGCTATGGAACAACTTGTTACCACTCCCACAAGAGGGGAAAACATACTGGACCTGATCATCACCAACATGGGGACTCTATGCTCCAGACCAGAAGTGTATCCCTCACTGGTATGATCAGACCATAAACTAATCTCACTGGATATTCACATCCCAACCCCACCCCATGCCCAGAAAACCACACTTAAAAACTTCTCTAAAGCAAATTTCACACTCCTCAAAACCAAGGTGGAATCCTTCAAAGCCCCCGGGCCTGTGGATAATACGGCCCAGACCTCAAAATCCTTTATAAACACATTCTATGAACACCTTCAGGAATGCATGGATCATGCAATCCCAAATAAAACCAAGACCCAATCATCCAAAGGCAGATGTCCTGTCTGGTGGACCCCAGCCATAAACAAACTATACAATAGAAGGAGGAAGCTACTACATGATAGAGCAAAATCCCAAAAAGGGAAGGCATCTCTGATCAGTATTAGCAAAAAACTATGGGCACTCATAAGGCCAGCTTTGAGAGAAAAATTGCACAGGACACTTAAGGATAAATCACAAGGCTTTCTTTAGTTATGTTAGGAACCTGGGTGGGAATTCCCAGATATGCTCAGAATTAGTCCAAAATGACAAAAAATACACCAAACCCACAGACATTGCCAACATCCTAGCTGACAGGTTCAGCACAAACTTCTCCCCCCCCTCCCCACCAAAAGGGCTAATATCTATCCCAGCAGAGTGCTGTCCCCCTGACATCTCAGATACTCAGGTAAGAGCTGCCCTCTCCAAAGCAAGAAGCACAGCATCAATGGGACCAGACGGTGTCTCAGGATGCGTCCTACATGAACTCCAAGAAGAGCTAAACCCAAACCTAAAACTACTGTTCAATCTCAGCCTTACTATAGGATATGTACCCAAAGAGTGGCGTACAGCAACAGTGGTCCCTCTCCACAAAGGTGGTGCCTCAACGGATCCTGGAAACTATCGCCCCATAAGTCTCACTAGCTTGGTCTGCAAAGCTATGGAAAGGATCATCATAGACCTTATAAATAAAGATATTGGGGACCTGCAGACACTGGATCCTACCCAGTTCGGCTTTGTTAAGGGCAGATCCTGCCTCTTGAACCTGGTCGATTTCTTTGAAACAGTCACCAAGGCCATTGACAAGGGGAAGGTGGTCCACACAGCCTACCTGGACCTCGCAAAAGCCTTTGATACATTACCCCACTTGGGCATTATAGATAAGCTCACCAGCTTAAATATAAACCCCTATGTCACTAGATGTGTTGCAAACTGGCTCAAGGACAGAATCCACGTGGTTAGAATAGCTGGAGCCATGTCAGACTCCAAACCAGTTACAAGTGGTGCCCCACAAGGCTCAGTCCTGGGACCTCTCTTGTTCGGTATATATTTCTCGGAGGTACAGGCCAACATGGAAGGACTGTGGCTGACCAAGTTCGCAGATGACTGCAAACTGGGCACCATAATAGACTCTCCAGCCGACACAAGCATCCTCCAAAAGGGCCTCATAGAAACAGACAACTGGTGCCAGAGCCATGGCCTCAAGCTAAACGCCAAAAAGTGTATAGTCATCCCCTTTGGCAAAAACAAAGTGCCCACAAATTACCACATAGGTGGTAATCCATTAAGTACAGAAGAAGTAATTAGGGACCTGGGGACCCAAGTTGATAGCAATCTCTCATTTGACAACCACGTGGCCAAAGTGGTTAGAAAAACATTTTATTTTTTTCTCTCTCCTCTCTTCTGTAAAAAGTTTATGTACATAATGATTGCAACAAAACAGATACTTAAGGTAGGATAAAATAAGTACCCAATCTACTAAAACTTTCCTTTACACAGTAATAACCTTAGAAATGAGATTTGTTTAACTAATAGTTAAACCAAAGCTGTAGTTAAGTAGCGGTGTTTGGTAGGGAATGTGTAGTTTAGACTTTGATGTAGATATGCTAGAATATATAGGTTGTATGTTTAGGAAATGTTTTAAATGTTATTACCTGAAGTTTTTCAATGTGTTGGTGTGTTTAACCTTGTTTATATTTTCTCTTATACAAGACCTATATAAATCCTGGTCCAGGGTAAAGTGGGTAAGCACTGGTTAGGGACGGATGTAGGAAATGCTTCCAGATTAGATATAGTGTACAGTCAATACATGTCAATTTCATAATTCCCTCTTATATTGTTATTTGATACCAAGACCTGTGAATGTGGGAGTTGAACTCATGGAATGTTAAAGGGCTCCAGAACTTGAAGAAGAGAAAGCTGTTGCTACACATATTATTACAGGACAAAGCACTGTTTGTATTTCTACAGGAAACACATTTGATGAATGAACAATGGAATGATATTAGAAAAAAGAACTGGATTAGAGAGCTAGTGACATCAGAAGGTAAGACAAACAGTGCGGGAGTGGCTATAATTATCAAAACCCAATACAAAGATAGGATTTTAGACTCCAAAGTGGATCCAAATGGGCGATGGTGTTATGTGATTTTATCGGATAATGCATTTAATAAACCTATCCTACTTTTGAATATATATGCCCCATGCAATGATCAACACAGTTTCATAGCATCATTATATCCAATATTAACACAATATGATGGTTATTATTTTGTTGTGGGTGGGGACTGGAATACCTATCAAAATCCAAAGTTGGATAGGTCTTGTCCACAGAGAGCATTTAATAAGCAGGCCGGGATAGCATTAAATGATTTTAAGGAAGATTTTCAATTATATGACCCCTTTTCTTATTCACAAGATATTAATAATGCAAATAAATATACCTTCTATTCACCATGCCACAAAATGTGGGCTAGAATAGATTACTTTTTGATATCTAAAGCACTAACTAATTTAGAACCAGTGGTGGTTATACATACTGCCCATCTATCAGATCACTCAAAAATTTCGTTAAAATTTTCTAAAGATTTAAAAGACACAAGAAGGCATAGGGGTTATAATTGGTCACTCAACCCAAATCTTTTAAGTAAAAGAGATAGCAGATGGAATTATAAAATATTTGAAAGAATTTACAGATAGCTTGAAGCTCCAAAAACATACCCCTGACATTGAATGGGCAACAGCTAAAGCTCAAATTAGAGGATTTCTTATACAAAAGCCTCATATTATAAGAAAATTCATAATAGTGATATTCAAAAACTAGAAATAAGAATAAAACAACTTGATAATGAGCTGATTCAGAATTTTAACGCTCAAACTGAGGAGGAAATGTTGAAGCTTCAAAGGGATCTCTTTTGCTTCATAATAATAAATTAACACTTCAAGAACATAGGTGTTTAGTGAAATATGCTAATAATGTTCAAATACCATCAAAAGCACTGGCAAGGATTATAAATCAATCAAAACAACTGGATATATTTCGAAATTCAGTATAACGACACAATATATTCTAAAACTGAGGATATTGTTGATGTTTTGGGAAAATCTATACTAAGGTGTATGAGGGGCAAACTGATAGGTCTCTACATAACCAGAATAAAAGTTTTCTGCAAAAATTAACTTTCCAGAATTAGAAGAGAGCCTGCAAAGTGACCTGATTAAACCTATTTCTAAAGAAGAAATAGTATATACAATTCAACATATGAAAGTACATAAGTCGCCAGGGCCTGATGGTATTACAGCTGAATTTTACAAAGAGTTTGCTGATAGTTTGGGAAAAGAATTGTCTCATGTATTTAATTATATAACTAAAAATAAAATTAGTGACCCCCACCTCAATGCGTCAAAAACAATTTTCATACATAAAACCAATTCGGATCCCTTAACCCAGATAATTACAGACCAATAGCACTAATGAATGTGGATATGAAAATTTTAACATCAATTATAGCATTGAGACTAAAGAAGGTTTTGATATATCTAATTTCTAAGGAACAAGCTGGATTTATGGCAACTAGACAAACCAGCGATAACACACTTACACTGCATAATATGATGACGTATGCTAAAAAAACAACTTTAATATCTATGCTCTTATAATAGATGCCCAGAAAGCATTTGATAGAGTAGACATAAATTTTTTGTTTGATGTGTTACCCTATTTTAACTTGCCCCAAGAATTCATTCAGATGCTACAAATATTATATAGTAATCCATACACTACGCTATACATCAATAGGACTTATTCTAACAGAATACAGATTAAAAATGGTACTACCCAGGGTTGTCCCATGTCCCCTTATTGTTTAACCTATATCTAGAACCCCTATTTTTATATATCAAGCAAAATTTGTATCATAATGCACCAATAATTTATAGGAATAAAATATTAATGTCAGCATTCGCCGATGATCTTATTATTTATTGTACAACCCCAATTTCAGACAGTGAAAAGATATTAAAGCTCATAAATGAATTTTCAGTAGTTTCTAATTATAAAATTAACTTACAGAAAACGAATATCTTCCCATTAAGAACCCCAAAGCCTTTTTCACTAATGGCCCTGATGGGGAAGTTAACATGTAAAGAAAATATTAAATATTTGGGTATCAACTTCTCTACGGATAATAAGGACTTTTATAACAATAATGTTAAACGAGTATGGGAACACATAATAGCTGATTGTGACAGATGGAAGAATTTAAAACTACCGGTATTAGCAAAAGTATCAATAGTGAAAATGAATATACTACCACGAATGTTATACATATTTAGGTCTGCCCAATTATCAATTTCAAAAACAGTTTTTAAACAAATGCATAAAGATCTAGCTAAATTTATCTGGAACCCAAAAAGAACTAGAATATCTTATGAGAAATTAATGACCCTAAAACAAGAGGGACTTGAGCTACCAAATTTTGAAGCATATTATTTGATTGTAAACGCTAATAAAATTTTAAGAATTGCTAATTATGATGTAACGAATACAACATGGATACCAACTTGGGTGGTCTTGAATCATAAGCATATTTTGGATAGGAAAATAAATCCTAAAGCATTGCCCTTTATGGACAAAATTAGTCTGATAAAATATGGGGTCATGGACCACATAATAACCTGTGTCTCATCTTTGCAAACTTTATTTCAGTCCGTAGATTTATTGCAATATATGATGGTTCTTCAACCTTTCCACAGGAATCCTAATTTTAAACTAAATAATCAGCTGATCGATCTCAGCAAATTTCCATTAATACTTAATCTGACTCTATTTGATGTTTTTAATAAACTTGACTTATCGGCTTTACAAATTAGACAGGAAATGAATCTACCTAGAAGTTACATTGTTATAATGAGACAAGTTAAAGAACTTGCCTTGAGCTACTTTAGGAACTTTAAACCTGCAGCCGGATTTGTGGATAAGTGCTCTGAATTGTGGCAAGCTATCCAACAAGACACTAAATTTATAGCAACTGCATATAAATTAATTAAGGATTTGAAATTTCAGGACAAAATTTTGCTTTCAGAGTATTGGGTAAAAAAGTAACAGTAACAGACAATCAGATATTAAAAGCAATTGATATAACTAGGAAATCAGTTTCTTTTCAAAACTGATGTACACGCAATTGATGATTTGGAACAATGCATATTACACACATCTTAGATTACATAAATTTAACCCTAGGAATTCTCCAATTTGTCCATACTGTGCAGATCAAACAGCGGATCTTCTTCATATGTTCTGGAGTTGTAAATGCGTATATAAACTTTGGAACTCTCTTAAAGTACAACTGCAAAAGATGGGTTATCAAAGTTCTACACTGTCATGGGAATTTATGATTCTACACATTCCTCCAAGAGAGCTTTCCAGATCGCAAACTATTATTTGTATGAATATTTTTTGCTGATGAAACTCTATATAGCCACAAATTGGCTAGAACCACATAAGACATCATGGAATAATTTTAAGCTTGTGGCTATAAAGCATATACTAGCACATAAATTACTTCTGAAACAAACTAACAAAAATATTAATAACCCGAAAATATGGGAAAAGGTCTTCAATATTATATTAGCATGATACTGATTTTAGGAATATATTAAATATAGGAAGCATTTCATGTAGATATTGTATAAATGGTTTGTAGTAGTTATAGTGTATTATGTGTGTGATGTTTATTGTATTTTTGTAATGTTTTTGGAAAATATATTTCAATAAAAATTTATTATGGAAAAAAAAAAGAAAAACATTTTATATAGCCCACCTAATCATGAAAGGATTCACATCTAGATCAGGGGAGGTCATCGTGCCTCTTTACTCATCCCTCATCAGGCCCATAATTGAGTACAATGCCCCTTTTGGGATGTACCTTACCAGACACCTGCAGCAACTGGAAAGACCCCAAAAGTACCTCACCAAGAGGATCAAGGGGCTCAAACAGATGCCGTATGCTGCCCGGTTAAAGAAACTCCAGCTCTACTCAGTGGCATACCGCCTGCTCAGAGGCGATCTGTGCCTGACGTATAAAGCCATGTCCAACCCGGAATTAATGGACATGCTGCACCTCAGAAAATCCAAATCCCATCGAGCTACGCGCTCGAGGGACTTGAACCTCAGCACTGAAATAAATAGGACATGCTGGAGGGACAGATTCATAACCCAGAGGCTCCCTTCACTCTGGAATAAAATCCCAGTCTAGGTTAGGCAGTGTCCCTCATTGACTCTCTTCAAGAGGAATCTTGATGAGTGGATGGGAGAACGTAAGTTTACCCCAGGTATCACTTCTGTGTCACTGTTAGACAGAGGCACAGTATACTAACTTTGAAAAAGGGCATAGCAAAATTAATTTAATATGGGTGGCGAAAGCCATACACACTCTGGCTAGGCTTATAAATGCTCTAGGGCAGATATCCTAGTATGAACCTATGAACCTATGAACATATGTACTGCTAGAGTGACCCTTGCCTCTGATGACAGCAGGAAGTCATGTAATGCTGTGTACAGTGGGTAAGGTATGAATATGCTGGTGGCATTTATGTGTGGTGGTGTGCTGCCAAGGAGGCCTAGAAGGTTTAGGAAGATATTTTTTAGTACCTCTGCATAGGTAGGCTTAGTGTATTTGCTGAACTGTGGTGGTGTGGTGGTGTGAAGGTGTGGTGTGGTCTGACAACTGAGTGACATGATATGCTTGCCTGTAATTAGCAAAGTATCTGCACCTCTCCCAAACAGACTAGGTGTAAAGTAAGAACAATAGCTTTTTAGTGAACATAAAGTAATTGTTGCATTGCTTCAGGGTACCCAATGTTAGTAGGCTTCACCAGATATTGTTAGGGCAAATAGTGGTCCTATGATATCTGGACCAAAATTTGCTCTAACATTATCTGGAGATTCAGTTTTAATGGGTTCAGAATACTTTGCAAACTGAGGTGCCATAATGGAAGTTTGGAATATGTACACAGTAACAAACTATAGTAGTTCCAGGTACTATGCAGACTGAGAACAATATTAGTTTGGTTACTATGGAAACAGTAACAAGACACAGTAGCAATAATTAGGTACTATGCAGATAGCAGCATGGTCAATTTAGGGTGAAAGACAGATGACCATTTACAGTGTATACAGTACTGTAAGAAAACATGACTTGGGATACAGAGGCAGGTGACACAAAACTTATCAAAGCAATGGCACAGGGTATGAGCGTGGGCACTTCCAGTATGCAGTAAGCCAAGAGTGTTATAGAGTACAAGCACAAGTGATACACATCAGGCCGTAGTTGAGTAGTGCAGCAGAAAATTAAAGCAAGCAAAATAAAAAAGCCAATAAAAAACTTGGAATGCTGGCAAAAAAATGGCAAATACTCAGAGCACTGCAAGTTCACCTTCTTCTCAGATGAGTAAACTAAAAAAAAATATGTTTTTACCTTGAGCTGGTACTCTATATTAATAGCACTGGCAGGCAGTAGATGTCTCAATGTTAGCTTAAAACTGGTTTTAAAGGCACTTCCATGGTGTTGGACAAATCAGAATGTAGTCAAACCCAGAAAATTCATCTGCTCAGGTGTCTTTTCTATCCCTAAAAAGTGCCCTTCCCCTTTTATTTTTGTGGCTCTTTGTCTACTCTTCCTGATGCTCCTTTTAACCCTTCTGAATTAATTTTCCTTTCTGATTTCATTGTACAGAGTAAAGAAATAGAAAAATGTCTTACAGTCAGTACCTCATGATGCCTCTACCATTTGCATCCGTGGTTATATATACTATATTTACCTTTGTCCTTGTAACCAGGAGTGTGGCTGAAAACAGCTACAAGTACCAGCTAGTTTGCCTAGCTAACAATTGCAAGTAAGATCTTCAAATACTCTGAAGGCATTAAATAACCAATGTGTCACCTTAAATTAAGATGGTTCTAAAAAGGAAATAATTTGCTACTTTCCAAAGTCCTTTTCCTTTTTTTCTTTAAGAAATCTGTGCTATTGGTTAATGTGTTTTGACATTTTTCAGCATGGAGGATGACACAGTGATTTGCATTTACCTTTCATGATGTCACTAGCAGAGTCATGCCACTGATGATGTCATCACGGTTTATAGCATGCAGTCATTTCTTATTACAGTTGGGTGTAGCCAGGCATGGACACCATGGCATGCACCTTTTATAATGCTCTTCTTTCATGGAGCTCTGAATAAAGGTAATTAAATGTGAGAAAGTATTTTAATTTGAAAAAATAAGGCAGTTTTTGCCATCCATATTCAATTTAAATACTTTTCTCATGTCTACATGCTTAATCACTAAATGGTGCGAATTCAGCTCTGTGAGAATACTATATTGAAACAGCAGTGCTGTGTATCATCTGTCTTTGGGGTGCTAGGCTCAGTGCAGACCTTACGGCTATCATTCTAGGTGTGAAATGCCAGGCACTCAAGTACTGCTGTTGGCATGAAATAGCTAAGCCTGACATTTCAGGAATGTTTTCTTGGGGTCTACACTTGTAGTGAGGGGGAAACACTTTGAAAGCTGGTGAAAAGTTTAAAAAATCTAAACTATACCCATGCCCATAGGTGATGTCACAGTCTGCAAGGACATTGCGCTAAAGGTGTACACAGGGTAAAATGTTCAGTTTACAAACTTATGACCTACTGACCTTCAAGAAGCTTGAATGCTGTAAGACCATGTAGAATACACACACACACACACACACACACACACACACACACACACACACACACACACACACACACACACACACACACACACACACACACACACATACCAGGCAGAGGCTATCTGTAAGTAATATATGGGAATTTGAATATCATGACACTTCCTGAAACCCTTCTCAATAGTTTGGGTTTTCAAGCTGTATGATTTTCCTAGTAAAGAAGCATATCTTTACATGCTGTTTCAGGTGGTTTAAATCAGTGAGGTATGAAGTAGTACAGTGGTCTGCAGACAGTGGCTAGAAATGTCCTTTAGAATTAGAACAGTTTTAGAATATGCATGAAAGTCCTGGAGAGGGTGACTGACAAATGAATATGCAGAGTAGTTGAAAGTAAGATGGGGAGATGTGTAGTTCAGATTTAGATTAAGATACAACACAACTGACATATGTTTGCAGTGAGACAGATAGTTGAAAAGAATTTAAATGTGAGTAAAGAGTCCATCTGGACATTCCTAAACTTGGAGAAAACATATAACAAGGTCCAAAGAAAACTGATTTGAGCAGACTTGTGATTGGTCAAAGTCCTTGAAACATTGAGAGAATTAGTGCAAGCTAAGAACAAGGACCCAGTGATTCAAGTACGAGCAGCCTTCAGTCTCATAGAGGGTTTCCCGGTGGGAGTGAGTGTGCATAAGGATTCAGCTCTGAGACCACTGCTGTTCATACTGGCAATGGACTACAGGGTCTATATTAAATTGTCGCCCACTTAGGTTGTCGAATGCCTAAATGTCGACACCTAAACGTCAACAACTTAAAATCGCGAACGGCAGTTTCCACACAGGGAAACAAGTTGTTTGGCCATTACTGGGATTTTGCCCTGTGTACAATGTAGAGTGATCTTGGAGTTGGTATATTTAGTTAGGGGGGTGGGGAGCACAGCCCTCCACATTGGGGGGTGTGGGGGTGAAGCCCTCCACTTGATTTCTGTTTAATTTCTTTTTTTAATTTTGCCAACAGCATTCTTTCCCTGTGTGGAAGGTGCCATTCGTGATTTTAAGTTGTCGACATTTAGGTGTCAATGTTTAGGCGTTCAACAACCTAAGCAGTCGACGATGTAATATAGACCCAGACTACATTAGCAATACAGGTCAGAAGGGACATATCAATAAAGCTGCTGTATGCAGATAATGTGGCATTACAGGCAGACTATGAGCAAGAACTTCCACGAAGGAAAGGGGAATGGAATGCAAAACTAAAGGCACATGGGATGAAACTGAATACAGGGAAGAGAGTTGTAATGGGAACAAATGAGGGAAATCTGAAGAAGAAGGGAAAATAGTGGAACAGGTTAACAGTTTCACGTATCTGGAAAGGCTGGTTGAGAAGAAAGGAAATCTGAAAACTAGAATCAGAGGGGCTACAGCCAACTAGCACTAAGTCCCAGGTGTAGTATACGACAGGAAAATGCCAAATAAGTTAAAAAGTAAGGTGTACAAAATAGTGGTTTAACTAGTACTACTGTATGGTACAGACACCTGGTTAATAAAAGCAGAGCAGTTGAGGGGATTAGAGGCGATGAAGATGAAGTGCCTGAGACAGGTGGTAGGGTGCACACTGTGGAACAGATGAAGAAATGAGGAGATAAGAGCAGAAGTCAAAGTAACTCCAACCACAGAAAAGGTTAGAGAAAACAGATTACTGTGGTCCAGGTACATGTGCAGAAAAGCAGAAGACAAGAAGAAGATTTGGGACAGACAGGAAGAAGGCAAGAGGAAATGAGGACATCCTGAAAAGAGGTCAATGGATTGTGTGTGAGAAGACCTGCAACAGGCAAAAGTGTTGAAAAAAGTAGGAGGCTGGCACTGAATAGACAGAGAGAGAGAGAGAGAGGGTGACAGTTGACATGACACCCTGACCCTGTGTAGAAAATGAGAAAAAGGGGATCGATGATGATGATGATGATGACTTTGGCAGACAAACTACAGTGAATTCATACTGATGCTTGCCCATATTTAAAATATTTAACAAATGCTATTTGGAACAACTGTGAAACATCTTATCAGCAAATTTCACTGCTCAAATAGTCTCAGCAGCAATGTCAGAGATGCACACTAAAATTGATTGCAGAACATTGGTGAAGAGTAGGTCATCATCAGGACAGACTGATCACTGGTACATCATTCATCAGGACAGCCAGTACTAATGCACAGCAGGAGATTACTATGCAGCTAAGAGCAGGATGTTCCAAGGGAACAGAATCAGATACTGGGCAGTGACTGTATAATGTAGAGACTGGAAACAAGAAGTACCAGTTTGAAGGTGCTATATGACAGTCTATATACAAACAGATAAATAAAAGTATTCCATCTTGCTACCACTAACATCAGGAAACATGCCATCAAAGATAGCTATTGCCACTGGGATTCACCTAGTTCTAAGAGACTATCAACATTATTGTTAGGAAATTTAAGCAGCTGATGACTAGGAAGGAAACAGTCTCATGGCGAATACAGTATAAACATCCTAGAATTTATATATCTATATATCTATGTATGTATAATATATATATATATATATATATATATATATATATATATATATATATATATATATGGGTTACCCTTACTTAATCGACAGACCACTCCACTGAAACTCACTCCATTGACTCTGCAAAACATCGACAACCTGATGGCTGACGTCACTCACACGGTAAGTAACCATTTGACCTTTGCCCTGTACCCCCGCAGTACTGCATTCTTGGAGTTGGAATATTAAGTAAGGGGGGGTGTGGGTGGTGAAGCCCCCCACATAGGGGGGTGTGGGGGCATAGCTCCCCACATGTGTGTGTTTGTTTTAATGGTAGGTTTCTACTTGTGGATGGGCAAATGGTTACTTCATTTGCATGCTCTAAGCAGTACTCACTGATACTAAAACTGTAAATAGATGTGTTGCAGTACACTAATAACAAATCATCAATATAGACACCCCACTTCCGTTTCAGCAAAAACTGCAGGTTGAAAAGTACCTAAGCTGTCATCCCACAGCCAGAAAATAATGTAACTAACCAATTAAAAATTCCTGGCTGGTGACATGGATAAAATGATAGCAGGGTAAAAGACCTAAACTGAACACCTTTGTTACACTTTTTCCTTTTAGGCAGTGTAAGTCTGATAGTGCACACAATGTGAATGGCACACAATGTGAATGGGCCTAGTCTTTTTCTTTTTCTGTTTTAAAGGTTGCAATTACTCTTGAGTGCACTCTAACAAACTCAAACTAAATATTTTCTTAGATGCCACACTTAAACAGATCCCCGTGGCTTTACTGCTTTATTTTCAACATTTGTAACTGTATTTCCAGCTTAGCAATTATTTTTATGTTTTTTCATCCTACTTAGGTTTTCCATTGTATATCTATACACATGTTCATTCATATTTTTTACACATAAACCTGAAGAAGTATTTATGTGATAGGAGAGCGATGTTTGTTAAAAGTTGTATATTTATTAATATTTATTCTGGTAGATGTCTATTTTTAAATATTTTTGTTAGTCAGTCATTTTTTAGTTAGTTTCTTAATACATTTTTGATTGTTTGTTTCAATAAAGGATATTCCATTTTTAACTCAGCTGTGGACTACCTATTATTTTCTATTTGATTATTTTGTAGCACGTATTTTGCAGTTATATTTTACAGTTCGATTTTTATTAAGTGAACTAAGTGCATAACATCATTTAGGAAGTGAACACCACACCCTCCACACTGCAAAGTTTCTTCTTGGCTTGTTCCTGAAGCAACTGGCTATTCTAACTAAATCACTTTTACAAAACATTCGAAAATATGCTATCTGTTGAAACTCTTACTGACAGAAACATAATGTCCATTCCCTGTTGAGCTTCCAACAACCATATTGTGATTCATTGCATATAATGAATAGTGATAATATATAGCAAATCCTTGGCTGTGGCACCTTATAGTATGAACTTGGAGAATGTATACCAAGTCTGAGGTTGTGGTACCTTATAGTATTCCCCATTCCAAGGTACAAGGATTCCAAAGTTAGGAAATAAAAGTAACAAGGTTGTAGGGGATATTCCCACACATAGTGGATGCATTGCAAACAACATTAATATTGGTACTGTCTGGTTTGTACCTATTATCAAAGTCAGGAATGACTCTATAAAGCAGATGCAGAGCAGAATTATGGCAGTGGCCCAATGTAAAGTCCTAATACATGGGTCCAACATGTCCCATGAACCCCACTGTTATCACTGCATGGCCTGACGTATGTATGGTATGCAGAGTTGGGAGACAAATATCCAGGTATCATGTATAACTCCTTATACAGGCAGTAATGGATGTCTTCCTGTTGTGGTCATAGTCTGTTTTCCACCCTGTAGATGATGAGGATAGCATCATTCCTACATCTGTCCTATGGAAAGAGAAACAGTCCTCCCTGTCTGAGAGCTATGATGTTTGTAGGTTCCCCAATCCCAGCATCCTGACCTACAAAATTAGCAGTTATTGGCAGACTGATGCTAGTCCACATCAGCACACTGGGAAACGTGGCTGTCCAACTGTAACAAAAGTATGCCCAGATGCACAGTGCCATAGAGTAGTACACCTGCAACCTCACCATGGTCTAACAATGTAACTATCGGTATGCACACCTCAACAGACTGTATAACTGGTATGGTTCAGAGAAGCCTAATGCATTATGGACAGGTCTCCTGTTCCCCATATGTCCCACATCCTGTTGCCTGGTTTGAAAAGCAAGTACCCAGATGAGTGTGGGCTGTGCTCATGGCAACTCTGCCCCTAATGGGTCAGACACAACCCAGCCCTAATAATCCATCATCTACATGGCAGGGCTGGTCCAGAGTTCCTCCATATAAAAAGTACTTCCAGCACACAACACAAGCATAGCATGTATGTGCATCTAACTGCACAGTCACTGCATTGGGCTCTTGGCCAGTTCTCACGTGTCCCTGTGGATCAATCTATCATGTCTTTACACACGTAGATACCAAGGTGGGGATGACACTGCAAAGGTGGAGCATGTACGTTGCCTACCAACAGTGATGGGATGGGTACCTCTCCCTTGGTTCACTGTATGCAGAAGGTCCATATGCCTGCCCTCTGTGTGTTTTCTAATAGTTCACAGGCACTTTAGGACAGTATAGCTGGGAGCACACCTGTGAGTTTTTAGGTGTACATCTACACAAGGTAGACCTGCTCTTAGCAGTTGACCTTGCTGAACAGGATACCTCATCATGTAATTTCTGAGAAAGAGCTGGATCTGCACATTGATATATCACATGGAACTGTGGGGACTATGTGTTAAATGATGCCATCACAGAAGTAGTAGCTGCATATTAGGAAGAGAGTTAGAGGTGATAGTTGCACTAGGGTTGCATGTGGAAATTATGCAGAAAGTGCAAGGGCAGAGAAATGACTTCCAGTGGCCCTAAAGGCGTGACTCCATAAAAATCAGATGGGAATGACTATCCACCTGACTCAACCAACAGGGAAGTCTCAGATGGCATATGTGATATGTATGACAGGGCTACCACAGTACCTGACTCCCAGAATGTTATTTATAATTCAAGATGTGAAACAGAACTGTTAGAGAAGACATTGATCAATCTGTCAACAAACTGTACCCTATACCAGTATGCAGGAGGTCTGTTGATACTTCTCATCCTGAAACACTGACCTCACTAAAGGACTTTGACCTCATGCAGTAGGTCATGCAGACAGAGGCATTTCTACACTGGGTAGTGCATACATGGGGCTTACTATTCTGCTGCTGGTCTCCAAGAAAATGAACAATTTAAAGCTATGTCCTCCTCTGAACTGCTAGTGGTAGATGGGACCTTCTTCAAGATGATCATCAATGCCTAGCAACTGTATTATATTTATGGCTTTGTGGGATCAGTGGAGGGGCAGCGTATCTTGTCACTGGAGTACTACCGAATGGCCAGTAAATTAGAGGCTGCATAAGTGGCCATGCCAGACAAACTGATGAACTTGAAGCAAAAAAAAGCTCAGCCACACATCTTTGCTCTGTGGTTTTGAAAAGGCAAACATAAATGCTATCCCTTGCCTGAAGGGGTGTAACTTTCAATACACAAAGACAATATTGAGACATGTGCAGGGTATACAGCCGGTAGCCATATTTCCTGCAGACTCCTCATTTGCATTGCAAATATAGAACATGTTTACTCTAAGTTACTTGGACAATGATATTATTGTCAAGGGATAAAATGCCACATGTCATGAGTTTCCACATGAGACTGTGTGGCTTCTACACTTCATGAAAGACCATTATATTGCGGGATGAAAGAAACATTATGGCCTGCATCATGTCAGGATTCTACACGTGTCCCCTCCACATAGCCACATTACCTTCTGAAGTAGCAAAACTGATATTTGCCAGATTCCTTTCCATCCAAAAATAGATGGGGTATGGCATGAATGACTGAAGACACTACTGGGTTGTCAGCAAGTATTTGCAATGGTGCTTTTGTGCATGATACAGTGGGAGCAGTAGCACATGGCAGAGTTATAGGAAGGCCTTTTCAGGGGTGTCTAGAAATGTGCATGGGGTTACTCATGAGAATAGGCTACCTCGGTTGCTTGCTACAGACTATATAGGGGGCATTAATGATACACTTACAGCAGTGGCACACAAATGTAGATCATGGTATAGGGGAGTTCTACAAGCCTAGAGTACTATGCACCATACTGGATACCCTGGGCATCCTGTACTTCTCACCCTACATGACATACCCTTGGCACATATCTTAACACTTCCCATGGCCATTCATTTGGTATCATGTTTGGTGGTACTGTAAAGCTACATTTTCACTCCTTTGTGCATTTTATTGTAAATCTCCATATGTGCCTGTTAAGTCACATTTGCTTTTGCAATACATTGACAAATCCAATTTTTGACAACTCGATTTCCATAGAGTTATTGGTGCTCTTCTGGGTGACCCTTGGCCTGCTTACTTGTTGCATGTACATTATAACTCTGCTTCGTTCCCCTTCCTTGCTTATTCTGCATATGCATGCATGCGTCTATTTCTGTCCTGGTGATGTGTGCAGATGCTAGGATCATTTTGCATGCTGTCTTGCTGCAGCACTGCACTGTCACTTATAATCAGCAGCTTTCTGTAGGCAGTCCTTTCCAGCTTTTCTGCTATGGCACAAACAAACTTTTCATTGCAGCCTTTTGCTATACAATTTTGTCACTTGACAGAGTGTGGGTTTTCTTTTTAACAGATGTTTGCAACACTGTTCACTGTATTCCTTACAGTCACTAATATATAGATATGCGTAGCTTCCGTGCCTTCCATAATCCATCTTTTTGAAAACATTACATTCTACTCTATGTGCTGGTCAGTTATCCAAATCTGTTATCCAAACCACCTTCATAATGTGCTGGCTTCTTTGCAAAGAATTGAAATAGTTTTTAGCAAATCATAATTCTCAGACCATATTCTTGCAGTACTATGACTCCTTGATTCAGCTGTGTTAATAATGTATTTGGTGGTCGAAGACAGTAATTCTTCTTGTTATCTGTGAGACAGAATACAGAAAGCTGTTAGAAGACTGTTGTTTGCTATTACTTCATGTTGATACAGTCTGTACTGTAAATTGTTTTGGTGCATGTAGCGCACTGCACTTTGTTGTACAGGATGACTTTATTGGATTTGCAAGTATTACTAGATTCACAGTGTTTAAACGGAATTTTAATGTGGTATTTATAAAGCTCAAACAACAAATAATTGCAAGGATAGGAATGGGTAAAGACAGATATGTCACTTGTTAAAGAACAATACATGCAAATGTTTACCCTGAATTTAGAAAGTATAAAATAATTTATTATGCCTTATACATTTTATTAATCTATGAAACCAGTATCAGAAACTGCATTTTGGCAGGAAGAAATAAAGCATTACAAAAATTAAATATCAGAACAATAACAAAAAGATGTTATTTTTGATAATGAAGCACACATAGATTGGATTTATTTACTTGTTTGTTTATGTATACATATGTAGGATAGTGCACTGATCCAAGTGGACCATTGTCGGGCACAGACTGGGATTTACAATTTAAATGAAATAAAATAAAAATAATAATGCAATCAAAGATGCAAAAGCAGTGTAGGATTAATTAGTGCAATACTGGCAACAGGTTAATAAACTTCTTACAGTAGGAGCACATAGACATAGCAAAGGCATTATGCTTAATGGATATTATACTATGCTATGAACTCTAGGAAAGAATTGTACTACATAATTAGTCTTCTTACTGAGATATGTGCATCAGGAAGAGGGTGGTAGGAGGGAAAGGATTTCTGGTTGTAATAAGTGAGAAGGGAAAGTGTAGATGTAGTGAGTTTGGGAGGGAAAATAAGCTAAAAGTTTTGTTAGGAAAACTCTAGAGAAATGAATTTGTGTCTAAGAAGTGGAGGAGAAAGGAGGCAGAAATGGGAGGTATATTAAGGGGAGCTTTGTGGTAGGGAGTCAGTACATCTGTTTGGGATATATTTGTTGTCTGGACCACCCCAGGCATGATATTGGAAGGCTGGAATTGGGTGTATCTGGGAGGGTATATGTGTAAGAGGTTTAGGAAGGAGAAGTCATGTTCTAGTTGTAATATGCTAGGATGTGAGGCTGCTGCAGCAGGTTCAATATCTTAATGTGGTGAGTAATGAGGACTAATGGATCTAAAAGTGATAGTAGTAGAAAGAGTGCAGTGATTGTTGTTGAACTGTGTTGGAACAGATTAAGTGATGCCTCTGGTTCTAAAGCAATTGCATCTGGATTGGTTAAGCAGGAAGAGTTTCAGCTGTTTACAAAAAGTAATGATCAATTGTAATTATTTAATATCTTCAGGAATGCTTTTCCAAACTTTGGGAGTGAGTATAGAAAAAGCACAATCTGTGCATTACAGGCTAAATAATTAAGTTTACAGAAGGGGTGGAGAATGAGAAAGAGACTTTAGACTATAAGGAGGCAGAGCTCTTTTTGGAATTCTCTGAGCAAAGAAGGGAAAACTATCTTCCCATAGCAATTTGTATAACATGGCATCTGGAAGGAATGAAGCTGTTTGTGCTATGGACAGCAATTTGGCTTTTGCAAGAGTAAGGCAGCAGAGTTGTTGTATGAGGTGGTTTGTAGAGCAGTTCAGTTCTTTTGTGAAGCAGAACCAATGAATGAAAAAACATATTCACTCTAAGGAAGGAGGACTCCATTCTCTATTGTCTGTTACTGCCTTAACTGCTGGAGAAAGGAAGTGGGAAATTCATCTGGACCAGCAGAGTAGTTTATTCATTTTGGCTTTAGTAAATTGAAATTAAGAGAAGAGTCTAGCCAGATTAACATATATCTGTAGATTGGGACTGTTTTCAGCAAATTGTTTTTTTTGTGATAGATGGAACAGGAATTGTAGAATCTGGAAACTTTTTGTAGAGTTCTGAAGAGCATTATTTTTTTTTTAATGTTGAGTAGTAGGTTTCATCTGGTTAGCCAGTAACCTAGGAAGGTCAGGTCAAGTTCTAGCTGCTGTTTTATGATGGCAGATGTGAGGCCAGATCTGTGGATAACCCTATCATCTGCATAAGTAGAACTGGGAGAGTGTTAGTATTCCAAGGGAGGGTGTTGACAAAATGAGAGACAAGAACAGGAGAAAGTATTGAACCTGAGGGACACAAAATGAGAGACAAGAACAGGAAAAAGTATTGAACCTGAGGGACACCTTTGGAGATGTGAACTAGAGGAGAGGCTATGGATCCAATTTGTATCTTGAAGAGTCTGCAAGACAGAATATCTTCAAACCATAGGGCCGCATCATGGAAGATGCTTGTACCAGTCAGGTAGTGCAGCAGAAGAGGGTGGTGAACAGTGTCAAAGGCTATTTATAGATCAATAAAGATGGCAACAGTCAGTAATTATTTATCTCTAGTAATGAGGATGTCACCTGTCAAATTACATAAGGTGGTATGGTATGTATTTCAGACCAAAATCCCTGATATTGGTAGCTAAGTATTCTGCAAGTTTTTTTTATGTGGTTGCTAAATGGATGTAGATTGCTTTTTCTAAGCTTTTTCTTGGGGTTGACAGGATTGAGATTTGGGACTGGTTGACTCTGACAGTTTTCCCAATTGAAGGCATTTTTTGGTGAGATATAAGTTTTGGGTAGAATGCAGTCTATTGCTAAGTGAAAGAACCCTGGGTAAGGGTTGTTTGCTCCTAGGGAAAGTGGCAGATTAAGTGCACCTTGGGCCCCTGGACAATTTTCAAAGCATGGGACTCCCCCCCACCTCCAAAATTTTTGTGACTATGCATAAATGCTCACATTCCTTTTCCTCTTGTAGATTCATCTTACTGATTTAAAATCATTAATTTCGCCAATGTCCATACCCATTGATTACAACCACTTTACTATATAGATCTCAAATGCCCAACTGTGATTAAAAAAAACAGCCATAATAACCCTTCCCAACTTGCCTCATACAAATGCACACTAGTCCTGCAAAACCAGAGTAATGACGATTTAACCTGATCATGACAACCAGAGTCAGTCAATCGCATCCACAGACAGCCCCTACACCCAGAAATTATGGCCAATTGTTGACTGTGTACAACTCAGACATCTAATAATGGTAAGAATAAAACTAATTTCACACAAATTCACACTATCCCTGCAAAGACAGACTGTTTAAACTAAGAAAACAACAGAGTATATTACTTTCATCCAGAGACAGCCCCTGCCCCCACCTAGCCATTGTAGCTCTTTGTTTTCTACATCTCATTTGATGTTTCTAGAAGACGATACTCCTCAACTTCTTAGCACACAAATGAGAAAAAAGCCAAAATACAAACCGTGAAAAAGGCCCAGAATCAGAGACAGATTTTTCTTATATACTTAGAGAGTTGCTAGAACAATTTTTTTTTTTTGCATTAGCATGCATTTTCTTAAAGCTATGAAGTCTGAAACTCAAATATCTGTTATTATTTAGTGATTACAATTCTCAATCATTTGCAAGAAACCACAGATTTTACCAGGAACAGAACAAAAATGCATGCAAAATCAGTGGCATTCTGAGAAATTAGGGACAGTTGAAAGTTTCGTTTCACATAAATAGCCACAAGTATTCCAACTTATTTCACACAAATGCACATTAGTTATACACAATTAGATTAACTGAGCAAACAATCATAGGATAAAGTACTTTTATTGACAAACAGCCCACAAGCCAGCCTATCACAGTTACAGCTATTTTGTTGTGTATACCTCATGTAATTGTGATGAAAAAGTAATATCTCTCAACCTCTTAATGCAAGAATCAGGTACAAACTCCAAACATAATGAGGGATAAAGCTCAAAATCAGGAACAGGCTTTAAGTATCACTCTCATATACTTAGAAATTTGCTAGAATAACAGTTTTTGCATCAGTATGCATTTTGTGGAGGATATGAACGCTGTAAAGTCAAATGTCTGTTATCATTTACTGAATGAAATCCTCAATGATTTGACAGGAAACCACTAATTTTATGAAGCGCAGAACAAAAACATAAGACAATGTCAGGTATATTCTATGAAATCAGGGACGGTTGCAACTTTGCTTCACCCAAACACTTACCAGAGAATAAATATATATTTTTTATTTTGCTCACTGGATAAACTGTCCCTTTTCAGAGGTGATCTGGGAGCACTAGCTGGTTAAGTGACTTACTTAGAGTCACACAATAGGTAAATAAAGGTGGAAGGAATCAAACCCTGTCTCCTTGGCACAGGAAGCAGCTCATTAACAGCTCATAGCTTTGGTCCTCTGCATTAACTACCATGCAGTGTATTTCATGAAAATGCAAACTAGGCCTATAAAGCCAGATTTTAAAATAAGAAAGTGAGATGGTAAGTTTTCATCCACAGCCAGCCTCCCTCATTTAGTGACTGTAATCCTGAATGATTTGCCTTAAACCACAAATTGTATGAGGCACAGACCAAAAATATAAGGCAAAGACAGTGACAGTCTTTGATATCATGGGCAGTTTTGACTTGTTTTTGTACATTTGTCAAAGAACGTCCAGCAGGAAAATGATTGTCTGTGGGACCTGGGTATTCAAGCTCCTATGCAGAGGAGGAAAAATGTCCACGAATAAAATACCCTAGGGAAGCCAAGAATAAATGGATGACCAGGTAGGCTGCCTTAATAAAAGTACGGTGGGATGTCGGTGAAGAAGCTGGGCTACCGGTAAAGCCTTGAGAAAGGCTGTGCATACCCGAGCGCTTGTGGTTGAAGGCTGAGTAAAGTCTTTAGAAAGGCTTCGTATACAGGTCGTAGTTCCGGCTGGTCAGGTCGCCTGCTGAGAGGAACCACTACTGTGACAGCTAGAAATCAAAGATGAAACACACAGGAGGGCTATTAATTAAAAAAAAAATCTTAAAAAGGCACTGATATGTAACCTGAAAAGCTAGCAAGACACGAAAAAAAGTAATACTGAACCATTGTAGAAAACATGAAAGACAAAAACATATATATAGATGATCCATTGACCAAAAACAAATGAGTCCGAATTTGCCAGGGGAAGTATCAGGCCATGGGCTGGAGGTAGACTGGTGAGATCAAAACTGGCTGTCGCACGAAAGGTAACATTTCATCGGTAAATCTGTTAAAGGTCCAGGCGCAGAGGTTGTGGTATACGGTGTTGTATCTTTCTGAGATACAAGACTGGGGTCAAAGATTCCACATAGTTAAGGCCTGGTCTTTTCCTTGCCTGCAAACGTATTTGCCACTCGAGTTCCCTCTTCTCAAGCAGCGAGTTGTGGTCCCCACCTAGTAGGGATTTAGGGATATGTTCAAGAACATGAAATTTGAACGTATTGTGTCCTAGGTTCCTGAGAGCAAGCACTGCCAGCTGGTTTGTCACTTTCAAGTATATAAAGTCATGCAAGTGATTTGCTATCCTCGTTTTAAGGGATTTGACTGTCTTGCCCACATAGAAAGCATTGCATTTGGTGCACGCTGCCCTCTAAACCACTCCTATGACATTGCAGTCACCTCTGACATTAGGTGTGTAGTGTCTCCTGCTATTGGGGCAGTAAAAGCCTGCGGCACCATTCATGTGTCTACAGTAGTGGCAGGGAGGCTCACTGCAGGCAAAGGTACCAGGGTTGTCAAGTTTAACTTGACAGGGGTGTTCCAGAAAGTCCCTAATGCTACTCCCTTTTCTAGCTGTGAAGGAGGGTTTCTCTGGAAAAATGTGGCCAAAAGACCTGTTATTTGTGATGATGGGCCAATTGTCCATTACGATCTGGATGATGTCTTTGTAGTCCATAGAAAAGTCCAGGATGCAGTTGAACTGGAATCTAGTTTCTGGGGTGGTCTGGCTCCTGGTGTCAGTTAGAGCCCTAGGGGTGCCAAGTTGGTGCTGGCTGATGATGGGGTCGAGGATCCTGTTGATTAGCCCTTCTGAGTAACCTCGGGCTAAAAAGTCCATTTATAGCTTTCGTATGTTGGTCAAGAAATCCGTCAGATCCTGGGAGAGTCATGCTATATGGATCCCTTGCGATTTAATCATGCTCACCTTCTGTTTGAAGGGGTGCATACTGGTGGCGTGCAGAAAAAAGTTTACCCTAGTGGGTTTTTGATAGAGGTTGTGTGTTAGTGTGGTGGAGCCTTGTTTCTTCCTCAGGTAAAGATCCAGAAATTCGATCTCCTCTGTACTTTGTTTGCTGTTAAAATGCAGGAATGCGGTGGTGTTGTTGATATAAATGAGGAATTCCTCCAGTTCAACTTGGTTACCCTTCCAAACCAGGAAAATATCGTCGATAAACCTGTAGTAGCACGTTATGTTGATAAAAAAGGTGGAACCGTATATATGGTCCTGCTCCCACTTCCTTAGTGCCGTGTTTGCCAAACTCGGGGCCATAGTCGCTCCCATAGTGATCCCAGTGCTCTGGTGATAGTAGTACCCATTGAAGTGGAAAAAATTGTTCTTGAGGAGTAGGGAGAGGAGCCTACCCAGGTGGTCCACTTCCCCTGGTATGGCCATGTGGTCCTTCATGTAGGCTTCAGCCATGGCTGCAATGCAGAAGTCATGTGGGAGTACCGTGTAAAGGGGCTCCACATCGATGGTGACCAGGATCCAGTCTCTGTCTATGGCTATGTCCTTGATCTTGTTGAGGAAGTCCATAGAGTCTAAAATAAAGGACCTGTTGTTTTCTGCGAGAGGTTTTAGGTGGAAGTCCAGGTAGAGAGCTATGGTTTCCATGACGGAACCTCCGCTGGCTACTACAAGTCTATATGGAGGGTCTGCCAGGTTTTTGTGTGGCTTTGGTATCCCAAAGAACTGGGGAATCCTCGGGTGGTGGATGGAGAAGAATTCTGTGAGCCCTTCGTCAATTAGGTCCATATCCTCTAGCCTCGAGATTTCTGTTCTGATGTCCTCGTAGGCTGTCAGCACTTGGCTGTGATCTACGCTGTCATAATACCGGTGGTCGTTGAGCATACTGTGGAGCTTGTTATTGTAGGAGGTGGTGTCTGTCACTAGTAACCCCCCACCCTTGTCAGCCTTCATGACCCTTCTCAAAGGGTCTGAGCTGAGTTGTCTGAGGGCTGCAAATTCTTCCTTGTTGGTGTTAAAAATCCTTTTCTTCCTCCGTTTGCATAAGAGAGACCTGATCTCAAGTTCACACTTGTCCTGAAAAGCTTGTATGACTGGGTTGGGAGGGGGGCAGAAGTTGATTGTTTTTTTGAATTTAATAGTCAGAACAGTCTGGTGGTCCTGAGGCTGGTCCTTTTTACCATGTTGGTAGAAATATAGCTTTAGCTGAAGTTTCCTTATGAAGAGTCGTAGGTCTATTATCATTTTTGGGAGACTGGACTGACCCTGAGGGATGAAAGTGAGGCCTTTTTGCAGCACCTGTAGCTCTAATTGGGAGAGCGGTGTTCTGGAGTGGTTCCATACCATGGAGGTTTTGAGACCTGGCCTCTGCGTGTTCTCTTTTCTTTCAGGGTGGGTGGTTGCCCAAGAAATTTCAAGTCTCTCTTGCCTTGCCGGTTGTGGTTCATCCTCCCCGGTTGATACTGTGGGGAGTGTAGGGGTGGTGTGGCACAGACCTCTATCGAATAGGTCCCTTGAGGTGGGGTTTCTGGGTCCCTGTGGGTCATCTTGATGCTCATCCCGAGGGAGGGACTGGCTGTCTTGCTAAGACCAGAAGTTTGTATCTGTGGAGTCACTGGCATTCCCAGGGAAGTGGTCTGGTCCCTGTGGAGCAGAGGTCCAGGGTCCAGGGTGTCCGGGGCCCTCAGAAAATCCCATTGGTGTAGGTCTTGAGAAGGACCTGGGTTGGCCGGCGGGCCCTGAGAAGGGCCAGGGCCTAACGGTGGGGTGTTGGTACTTAGCGTGACCCCTATGAAGTTCTGGCTTTCTGATGGACCGACTCGGTCTAATGTAAGAGAGCATTCCTTGTTGGAGAGGGCCATGTCCATTCTCAGTTTTATGAGCCTCCTTTCTTTGATTTTGCCCTCGGAGTTAGTGAGCCTGTCCTTAATCATAAGAAAGTGCTTGTTGAAGGAGGGAGACTGTTTGCAGGTACCCTCAATGGTCTCCAGGGCAGAGGAAAGTCTCTCTCTGTGCCTCCGGTTGTGCTCAAGGAGCAGGTTGAGCAGTAGTGTGCTAGTATCCTCTAGGATTTTGTACCAGTCCTGAATCAATTGTGCATCAGAACCTCTGAAAAAAGGCTTCTGTAGATGGTGAGTGAAAAAATATTTGGCTCTCTGCTTACTGCTTCTTACTGCTTGCTCTTGCTGTGGGATTTGAAGTCTTCTTAAGACACTCAGTCTTGCTGGCTGGATTCTGCTAAAATTCAAAGTCTAGTTATATTTGCATTCACAGTCTGTCGCATACAGAAACTTGCAGAATATACACTGATGAGAGAATATACTTTGCAGCACCTGTCTTTAAGAGCAGTAACCAATAACTTTTTATAATAAACCAAACTGGACAAACGTTGCAGCTTAAAAGTACTGTTCCAACTTTACTTCTCATATAGTACAGATGATGTGATTTACCTCAGGACTTGTGTCCTTACCATACCTCTAACATAACTAGATTTAATACAGACTTTTTATACATATTTTAGTTAAACACACACCCTCTTGGTTTTGGAAAGATACTGGCTTGATGACGCAAATGCTAACACATCTGTTCTTGTGCAAATGCTGATAAGTAAACTGTCTTCAAGAAAACGCCTTGTGGATTAGAAAAGCACATTTTTAAACTTTCTTAGAAAAGCATGTCCTGTTGTCCAGTGAAAGCAGATTACATTCTTGTCATGTCTGTAAGAAGTCAGCTTTCCTGATGTGTGTGTGTAATACACTCATAAGCAAGTTCCTTATTTTTTTATGCCACAGTCATTTAGTATGGTTGCTGATCACATATTACTAAACTCTGTTTCTATATTTAAGCAAACTTTTTCTTTCAGCATATTTACAACAGAATTAATTTTAGCCTTAAATTCATAATATCTAACAGTGAGGCCTTTTTGAGTGAGGTTAAACTGTATGCACGATGTGAGATAAAAATGTTCCCATTTAACGCAGATAAGGCTTTTTAGGGTGTCCTCTAGCTGCCACATGTGGTCCGATGAAGAGTCAGTCTCTGGGTTGTTCTGCATTGGGTGTTCTAGTTCAATGTTGATGGCTGGGGGTGTCAATAGGTCTTGTAACCACCTGGTGTCCATGGCTGTGTGAGTCTTCAGACAAAAATTAGACCAAGGTACTGGTGCCCTTGGTGAAAAATGTCCAGCAGGAAAATGATTGTCTGTGGGACCTGGGTATTCAAGCTCCTATGCAGAGGAGGAAAAATGTCCATGAATAAAATACCCTAGGGAAGCCAAGAATAAATGGATGACCAGGTAGGCTGCCTTAATAAAGGTATGGTGGGATGTCGGTGAAGAAGCTGGGCTACCAGTAAAGCCTTCAGAAAGGCTGTGCGTATGCGAGCACTTGTGGTTGAAGGCTGAGTAAAGCCTTTAGAAAGGCTTTGTATACAGGTCGTAGTTCCGGCTGGTCAGGTCGCCTGCTGAGAGGACCGCTAGTGTGACAGCTAGAAATCAAAGATGAAACACACAGGAGGGCTATTAATTAAAAAAAATCTTAAAAAGGCACTGATATGTAACCTGAAAAGCTAGAAAGACACGAAAAAAAGTAATACTGAACATTGTAGAAAACATGAAAGACAAAAACATATATATAGATGAACCATTGACCAAAAACAAATGAGTCCAAATTTTTGCAATGCTTTCTATGTGGGCAAGGCAGTCAACTCCCTTAAAACGAGGATAGCAAATCACCTGCATGACTTAAAATACTTGAAAGTGACAAACCAGCTCACAGTGCATGCTCTCAGGAACCTAGGACACAATACGTTTAAATTTCATGTTCTTGAACATATCCCTAAATCCCCACTAGGCGGCGACCTCAACTCGCTGCTTGAGAAAAGGGAACTCGAGTGGCAAATATGTTTGCAGACAAGGAAAAGACCAGGCCTTAACTATGCAGAATCTTTGACCCCAGTCTTGTATCTCAGAAAGATACAACACCGTATACCACAACCTCTGCGCCTGGACCTCTAACAGATTTACCGACGAAATGTTACCTTTCGTGCGACAGCCAGTTTTGATCTCACCAGTCTACCTCCAGCCCATGGTCTGATACTTCCCCTGGCAAATTCGGACTCATTTGTTTTTGGTCAATAGTTCATCTATATATATGTTTTTGTCTTTCATGTTTTCTACAATGGTTCAGTATTACTTTTTTTGTGTCTTTCTAGCTTTTCAGGTTACATATCAGTGCCTTTTTAAGATTGTTTTTTTAATTAATAGCCCTCCTGTGTGTTTCATCTTTGATTTCTAGCTGTCACACTAGCGGTTCCTCTCAGCAGGCAACCTGACCAGCCGGAACTACGACCTGTCTACGAAGCCTTTCTAAATGCTTTACTCAGGCTTCAACCACAAGCGCTCGGGTACGCACATCCTTTCTCAAGGCTTTACCGGTAGCCCAGCTTCTTCACCGACATCCCACCGTACCTTTATTAAGGCAGCCTACCTGGTCATCCATTTATTCTTGGCTTCGCTAGGGTATTTTATTTGTGGACATTTTTCCTCCTCTGCATAGGAGCTTGAATACCCAGGTCCCACAGACAATCATTTTCCTGCTGGACATTTTTCACCAAGGGCACCCGTACATTGGTCTAATTTTTGTCTGAGGACTCGCACAGCCATGGACACCAGGTGGTTACAAGGCCTATTGATACCCCCAGCCATCAACATTGAACTAGAACACCCAACCCAGAACAACCCAGAGACTGACTCTTCATCGGACCACATGTGGCAACTAGAGGACACCCTAAAAAGCCTGATCTGCATTAAATGGGAACATTTTTATCTTGCATCGTGCATACAGTTTAACCACACTCCAAAAGGCCTCACCATTTACAAGAAGCCTTTTTTCAGAGGTTCTGATGCACAATTGATTCAGGACTGGTACAAAGCCCTAGAGGATACTAGCACACTACTGCTCAACCTGCTCCTTGAGCACAACAGGAGGCACAGAGAGAGACTTTCCTCCACCCTAGAGACCATTGAGGCCACCTGCAAACAGTCCCCCTCCTTCAACAAGCACTTTTTTATGATTAAGGACAGGCTCACCAACTTTGAGGGCAAAATCAAAGAAAGGAGGCTCAAAAAACTGAGAAGGGACATGGCCCTCTCCAACAAGGAATGCTCTCTTACATTAGACCGAGTCGGTCCATCGGGAAGCCAGAACTCCATAGGGGTCACGCTAAGTACCAACACCCCACTGTTAGGTCCTGGCCCTTCTCAGGGCCCACCAGCCAACCCAGGTCCTTTTCAGGACCTACACCGATGGGATTTTCAGAGGGCCCCGGACACCCTGGACCCCTGCTCCACAGGGACCAAACCACTTCCCTGGGAATGCCGGTGACTCCACAGATACAAACTTCAGGCCTTACCAAGACAGCCAGACCCTCCCTCGGGATGAGCATCAAGATGACCTACAGGGACCCAGAAACCCCATCTCAAGGGACCCATTCAATAGAGGTCTGCACCCCACCACCCCTACACTCCCCACAGTATCAACCGGGGAGGAGGAACCACAACTGGCAAGGCAAGAGAGACTTGAAATTTCTTGGGCAACCACCCACCCTGAAAGAAAAGAGAAGACGCAGAGGTCAGGTCTCAAAACCTCCATGGTATGGAACCACTCCAGAACACCGCTCTCCCAATTAGAGCTACAGGTGCTGCAAAAAGGCCTCACTTTCGTCCCTCAGGGTCAGTCCAGTCTCCCAAAAATGATAATAGACCTACGACTCTTCACGAGGAAACTTCAGCTAAAGCTATATTTCTGCCAACATGGTAAAAAGGACCAGCCTCATGACCACCAGACTGTTCCGACTGTTAATTTAAAAAAAACAAGCAACTTCTGCCCCCCTCCCAACTGGTCATACAAGCTTTTCAGGACAAGTGTGAACTTGAGATCAGGTCTCTCTTATGCAAACGGAGGAAGAAAAGGATTTTTAACACCAACAAGGAAGAATTTGCAGCCCTCAGACAATTCAGCTCAGACCTTTCGAGAAGGGTCATGAAGGCTGACAAGGGTGGGGGGATACTAGTGACAGACACCACCTCCTACAATGACAAGCTCCACAGTATGCTCAATGACCACCGGTATTATGACAGCGTAGATCACAGCCAAGTGCTGACAGCCTACGAGGACATCAGAACAGAAATCTCGAGGCTAGAGGATATGGACCTAATTGACGAAGGGCTCACAGAATTCTTCTCCATCCACCACCAGAGGATTCCCCAGTTCTTTGGGATACCAAAGCCACACAAAAACCTGGCAGACCCTCCATATAGACCTGTAGTAGCCAGCGGAGGTTCCTTCATGGAAACCATAGCTCTCTACCTGGACTTCCACCTAAAATCTCTCGCAGAAAACAACAGGTCCTTTATTTTAGACTCTATGGACTTCCTCAACAAGATCAAGGATATAGCCATAGACAGAGACTGGATCTTGGTCACCATTGATGTGGAGTCCCTTTACACGGTACTCCTACATGACTTCTGCATTGCAGCCATGGCTGAAGCCTACATGAAGGACCACATGCCCATACTAGGGGAAGTGGACCACCTGGGTAAGCTCCTCTCCCTACTCCTCAAGAACAATTTTTTCCACTTCAATGGGCACTACTATCGCCAGAACACTGGGATTGCTATGGGAGCGGCTATGGCCCCGAGTTTGGCAAACATGGCAGTAAGGAAGTGGGAGCAGGACCACATTTACGGTTCCATCTTTTTTAACAACTAGCATGCTACTACAGGTTTATCAACGATATTTTCCTGGTTTGGAAGGGTAACCGAGTTGAACTGGAGGAATTCCTCATTTATATCAACAACACCACTGCATTCCTGCATTTTACCAGCAAACAAAGTACAGAGGAGATCGAATTTCTGGATCTTTACCTGAGGAAGAAACAAGGCTCCACCACACTAACACACAACCTCTATCAAAAACCCACTAGGGTAAACTTTTTTCTGCATGCCACCAGTATACACCCCTTCAAACAGAAGGTGAGCATGATTAAATCGCAAGGGATCCGTATAGCACGAGTCTCCCAGGACCTGACGGATTTCTTGACCAACATTCGAAAGCTACAAATGAACTTTTTAGCCCGAGGCTACTCAGAAGGGCTAATCAACAGGATCCTTGACCCCATCATCAGCCAGCACCAACTTGGTGCCCCTAGGGCTCTAACTGACACCAGGATCCAGACCACCCCAGAAACTAGATTCCAGTTCAACGGCATCCAGGACTTCTCTATGGACTACAAAGACATCATCCAGATTGTAATGGACAATTGGCCCATCATCACACATAACAGGTCTTTTGGCCACATTTTTCCAGAGAAACCCTCCTTCACAGCTAGAAAAGGGAGAAGCATTAGGGTCTTTCTGGAACACCCCTTCCAAGTTAAACTTGACAACCCTGGTACCTTTGCCTGCAGTGAGCCTCCCTGTCACTACTGTAGACACATGAGCGGTGCCGCAGGCTTTTGCTGCCCCAATGGCAGGAGACACTACACACCTAATATCAGAGGCAACTGCAATGTCGCAGGAGTGGTTAACAGGGCAGCGTGCACCAAATGCAATGCTTTCTATGTGAGCAAGACAGTCAACTCCCTTAAAACGAGGATAGCAAATCACCTGCATGACTTAAAATACTTGAAAGTGACAAACCAGCTGGCAGTGCATGCTCTCAGGAACCTAGGACACAATACGTTCAAATTTCATGTTCTTGAACATATCCCTAAATCCCCACTAAGCGGGGACCACAACTCGCTGCTTGAGAAGTGGGAACTCGAGTGGCAAATACGTTTGCAGGCAAGGAAAAGACCAGGCCTTAACTATGCTGAATCTTTGACCCCAGTCTTGTATCACAGAAAGATACAACACAGTATACCACAACCTCTGTGCCTGGACCTCTAACAGATTTACCGACGAAATGTTACCTTTCGTGTGACAGCCAGTTTTGATCTCACCAGTCTACCTCCAGCCAATGGTCTGATACTTCCCCTGGCAAATTCGGACTCATTTGTTTTTGGTCAATGGTTCATCTATATATATGTTTTTGTCTTTCATGTTTTCTACAGTGGTTCAGTATTACTTTTTTTGTGTCTTTCTAGCTCTTCAGGTTACATATCAGTGCCTTTTTAAGATTGCTTTTTTTAATTAATAGCCCTCCTGTGTGTTTCATCTTTGATTTCTAGCTGTCACACTAGCGGTTCCTCTCAGCAGGCGACCTGACCAGCCGGAACTACGACATGTATAAGAAGCCTTTCTAAAGGCTTTACTCAGCCTTCAACCACAAGCGCTCGGGTACACACAGCCTTTCTCAAGGCTTTACCGGTAGCCCAGCTTCTTCACCGACATCCCACCGTAACTTTATTAAGGCAGCCTACCTGGTCATCCATTTATTCTTGGCTTCCCTAGGGTATTTTATTTGTGGACATTTGTCAAAGAATAAATCCTTCAATGCTTTTTGAACAAATTCACTCCAGTCCTGTGAAGCCAGATGTTAAAATGATGAAACAATAAGAGGATAAGTTGTTTCATCCACAGCTAGCATTCTCCCCATTTAGTGGTTGTAATCCTTAATGATTTGGTAAAAAATGTACAGAAAAAAAAAAACACGAGGCAAAGTCAGGGGCTGTTTTTAAAATCAGTGAAGTTTTTTTCATATATGAACAGTAGCTGAGAACTAGTGCAGACTTTTAACTGAACAAACACAAACGTGCTTTCATCAGCAGACAGCCTGTATTCCATAGCTCTCAAACTCTTTGTTTAGGAATCAGGACAAAAAGAAGTAATTAGGGGCAGGTTTTACATCAATATGCATTTTCTTAAGAATAACAAGTATGATACTATAATCTCTAAATCCTCACTGATTACTAGAAAACGAAAAATTTTATGACAGACCAGACAAAAATATTAGGCAAAATAGGTGACAATCTGTGAAATCACGGACAGTGGGGACTAAGCTATATTGCAGTCCCCCTGGACTGCACTTCTCAGTTTTATTAAATCTGATTATCTGCCAGGATTAAAAAATATATACTTACTTCACATTATCATGAAAATATACAGTGATCCACCTATTTCCATCTGTCCACTATACTGTTTAATATTACCTGACTTTCTACTCTTTGCTTTCCCAATAAATAACAGGGAACCAAGGAGCAGTAAGTGTCAGCAGTGAGCACAGGATATTTGGAGGTTGATTATTTGTTTATTTAATGTTAAATAAATGTAAAACTAAATAACTAAAATAGGGGCTCCAGCTTGTGCTATGAATGCACAAGTGGTAGGCACTATGAATATATATAAAAAGTACTTGCAGTGTCTTTCATTTAATCTTTTTTTAGTTAAAGTAATGATTGTTATATTCAGCATATAAGGTAACTAGCATATTTAGCAGTGCCAAACATAGCAGACATAACAAACACAAGAGTTTTTTTTTAATTAAATTATTTTGTTGCCTGGTCATGAGCCCCCTGGAATGTTGGGTCCCTATTATAATTTGCCACAACCTGGAGGTCTATGAGGATATTTCCAACATCCTTTTTTATTCCTTTAGCTTTTATTATTTTAAAGTACAATGGGAGTGTCTGAGATAGACTGCAGAACACTACTGAACTTTCATTTTTTTTCCTTAAAAACTGTTGACAGAAGAGCACCCATTCATGTGCAAACAGACATGCACACATGTACAGTCATGCATGTGCAAATGCATGTACACATCTAGTCATATGTATACATGAACAGTCATGTACACGCACATGTTAACATGGATAAACACTGAACTGACAGAAAGAGCGGTTAACTCACACACACAGGCCCACGTAAGTGCAATGTGGTACAGTCAGACTGCAAATTCCATATGTATCAATAGTAGTTATTCTGCAAATGAAAGCAAAGGAAAGCTAGAAAAGTAGCCATATATACTGTAAAGTTCAATACAACTGCAAAGATGTTAACTGAAAAAAGGATACAGGAACAGTTGCAGATATTGTTTTATGCACAGATTGATGCCCTAAACACTAAGCTGCAGTGTTCCTAAACTTTAGGTTATGGTTAAGATGTTCAAGGGAAGCAGAAATGCTGAAATTTCCATATCCCCCAAGGATGGAAGATAGAAAGCTAAGGCAGATAATGCCAGGGGCCATGATGAAAAGTGCAAAATAAGAACAGCCTAAAATGATTCTGAGAGATCACTGGGGACAGGCAAACAAAGGTAAACAGCTGCCCTTCATTACAGTTTGTCAGTTATATCTGTTGGCTGCAAGGACTATTCTGTTATCCATTTCAAGTTTGCATTCTAGTGTTGCCTATACTAAAGAGTTTCCAGACAAAAATGCAGAAGTAAAAGAACAAAAAGACAGGCAAGACGGGTGCTTTAGTGCCTAGCTATACTGGCCTTCTTGAGATGTTATCAACATGGGTTGAAATCAGGACAGGTCTGCTGTTTAGTCAGTCTCTTATCACTCTAAAGGCAGCTGGGTTTCAGGAAAGAGCAATCTTTATTTACTTTTGTTGTTGCCTGTCTGTTCTTCAACTGAGATAGCTTCACTTAGCTGTTGCAGGACTAGAACTCTGTGAAAAAAAGACAATATATTTGTTGAAAGGAGTGGTGGGATGGCATAATGTAATAATGCAGAAGCCATTATGAAGGCAATTCCCATGAACTAAAACTGCACAGACTCAGCTGAGTGCAGGGAATACAAAAGTAGTCTCCTAGTGACATTAGAGTCAAATGACACATGCATGTATGCACAAACATATAATGCAAACTGGAGCAGAAATTCTCTACCTTTCTATGTGCACTGTCTCTTGTACTTGATTTACTAATATCCCTCAAGGGTGCACGCTGCAAAAAGCAAGGTGTGCTGCCTCTGAATGACAATCCAGATTCATCACCATTCATGTTAGTGAGGTGAAGCAAGGTTTGGGACTCTGAAAATATCAGTTTGTGGAATGGATTTTTAAAGACACACTGAACCTGAAGGAAATGTTCCCTTCAGAGTGGTAGAGCTGTTGATGGGTGATATCAAAGCATCAGGAATTTAGTTCCCAGAGGCAGTATTACAGCCATAGAAATTGCACAATAATTAGAACATACAAAGAGAAAAAAAAATCAGTGTCCTGAAATGCATGTTAAGTAATGAAAAAAGACAAATCCATCTACATGACAGTTAACAACTACAAGCTTCAATAATAGTATAAAGGCAGTTTTGTTATTTATTTACTTTTACTGAAAAGAACAGTCCTACTAAGCCTCAGGACAGACTTGAGGTGGTATTTATATAGATAGGAAGTGGGGGATTTGGCCAGGACACTGAAAAATATTCTTTTTTATTATAACAGTGAAAGGTGAATGAAGTTAAAGGTATGCTATGTTTAATTCACTCAGGATGTTTATTTTTTTGTTCTTGTAATGCAATTCAGTGACAGTATATTGGAATGTTTTAGTTGGTATTTTTATTTGTGTCTTTCATTTATGATTTATAGTTCATGGTTTGCATTCCTGATTTGTGTTATGCACAGAATGAAGATTTAATAAGCCATCCCCTACTCTGTTTGATAAGTACTGTATATTTTCTATATTTAGCTGAACTACTCTCTCATGTCAGACAGCTGGGACCTCAGTTTAGTGTCTCACCTGAAGGACAGTACCTCTGGAGTATAACACGTCTAACACTCTGTCCTGTTTGTTTATTGGAACATGAATCAAGACACCTAACTGAGGACAGAACCCACAGTTTTGTGATTTTCCTGGTATCAAAGCTGAGTGTGTAACATGCTGAGACACTTAAGATTGTCTAATTATGTGCAGCTGAATGTTATGAGACATTTCTGACAAGTATCACGGTTTTAGTACAATGTGATTGCTTTTAATATTTTATTGCTCTTCTGTAATGGCATTCTGATGCACCACTAAATAAAAATAAATAATTTTATTTGCAGGTGGTGGTATGGCAAAGGGCAATTAAGTTCAGTGAGCAACATGAGGATGTCTGAGGCATACAAAAGTGAATATGGAAATCTGTCTGCTTGTGTGAGCCACAATTATCACACACACTTTTAAGACTGTCATAACAAAGAAGCCTTTCATCTATTGGATGAATACCATAGAATCTTCATTCCTTTATTTTATTTATTTATCCTTTTGTTTACCAGGTTAGTCCCAAAAGGCTAGTGGGTTCCAGGGAGACTTAAGGTGGTATTTATGTCAAATGTTTTAACTTAACTAAGGATGAACTCACACTTCTCAATCAATGTAGAACCAACAAAAAGCTTAGAATCATGAAACCTGACAGTGTGTGAGTGTGTGTGTGTGTGTGTGTGTGGGTGGGGGGGGGGGGTTGTGTTATTTAACACCATTGATTTCACAAATCAGCTTACTATGATGTTTTCTGAAACAGACAAGTATCAAACAACATCCAGGAATGAGGTCAATCTAGCACACAGAAAAATTCAGTTATTCCTGGAGGATTCCTTATTACAAAGGGTCATATCAGAGGACTTATACAACTTTCTGACCACTGAATACACACTAGTTCCAACAGCCTTTGGCATACCCAAAGTGCACAAATGTATTGAGCAAACTCCATTTAGGATTATCATTTTGGCTAGGAATAGTTCCACACATACTTTGTGTACTTTTGTGGATAGAATTTTAAAAAATATTGTTGACACAAATGATTACTTACTTAAAGATTCGTGGGACTTTTTGTTCAAAATTAAAAGTGAATGGTACAATGACAATGTTATTTTTTCTACCATAGATATTATTGACTTATTCACTTCAATTCCCCACAAAGAGGGCTTGGAACTTTTCCATGAAGCCATCAGGGAGCTTTCTCCCTTTTCTGACACAATGGTCAATTTTCTTATGACTGTAGCAGAGTATGTATTAACTAGTATTTTTTTCACTTTTGAAGTTGAGTTCTATAGGCAAATACAGGGGGTAGCTATGGGTGCTACATGTACTCCCATATATGCCAACATAGTGCTTTATGCGTGGGAAAAGAAACACATTTTTACTAGTATTTACAAACCTTTTTGGTTTATATACCATCATTTTTGGACGATGTATTTATTTTATGGAAGAACGACTTGGTCGACTTAAATGGATTTATGGATTATATCAATCAGGTTTGTCCCTACTTTAATTTTACAGCCAAACACTCAAAGGACATGATAGACTACTTGGATGTTACCATCCTTAAGGATTTTACAAACCAAAGGTTTGTCTCAAATATTTTCAGGAAGGAAACTTTTTCCAACAGCTATTTGGATTTCCAAAGTAGTCACCCGACCCATACAAAAGAAATATATACAAGGGTCAGTTAGTTAGGGCAGGAAGGATGTGCTCTATGAAGGAGATTTTTTTGGAAAAGCTAATTAACATCAAGGAATTGTTTAGGGTGAGGGGTTACCCCCAGACCATTCTTGATAAAACAGCAGAAGAAATGAAGGAAGGTTGGGGAACCAAATACAAACCTTTGTTAGGTAGTGGTGAATTGATCCAAAATCCCCCAAATAGTTTCACAAGAAAGATGGTTTATAACACAAGTATGGTCATTACTTTTGGGGTTGGCAAAAAAACACTTAGGGGGACATTATTTATAGGAATTGGAATATATTCAAGGGGAACCTTGACATTTTTCGACTCTTAGGTCAATCACCAAACTTTATCTACAAAGCAGGTAAAAATTTTAAAAATTTAATGGAACACGTTGTATTATCTAGATCTTTACACATTAAAGGAACCACTAGATGTGGACACTGCAATCAATGCCCCTTTGTTTTGGATAAGGACATTGAATACTCCAAAGGTTACAACAGAGGTATTTGTCTACAAAAAGGCAATTGTAACACCAGAGATGTAATATATATTTCCATATGCCAAACATGTGGAAATTTTTATGTGGGCAAAACAACCAGGAGCCTCAAGACTCAGATTTATGAGCACTTATATGTCATCAGTAAGAACAACACTAACAACTCCCTTTATAGGCACACTTTAGTTTGCCTGGGAGACACGACCTTTAAATTTGGGATTTTGGAAGTTGTGCCACACAACTTTAGAGGTGGATGGTGGAAACTACAAGTTGATTTGAGAGACTTTTACTGAATTATTAAATTAAATGCCTTGGAAGTACCAGGTTTAAATGATTTAATTTCCCTGGTAGCCATTTTAAGGAAAAAGGCTTTAACTTTTTGAATTCACACAACATTCAATTTTTATAACATCCAATCATCTTTTATTGTATTTTTTACTGTGGTTTCATGTGTATGATGTCTAAGGTGCTTTCATACATTTTTTTAAAATGTCTTTAAAATGTTTCAAAATGTTTTATTAGGGACAATTGACTTTTTAATTAATTGGTTAATTGATTTATTGATTTATTGTTTTTTGAAAGTACAAATGAGTTGATTCCAAGCTAGGGGAATGTTTCATTTGGTTCTGATGATGTCCCTGAAGTGCTATACAGGGGAAGAAAGCACTTAACCTTGTTTTGTGGATTACATGAATAAAGATTTTACAGCATTCAACTACCAGGATTTGCCTGCTGTGATGAGCTTATTGTGTAACTACTGGCCATGGACATTCCTTTATTTTTTATTGGTATTCATGCTGCTAGAGGAAATTTGTCCAGGACATCGGGGAACTTTCCCTACTCTTTGGAGCTGCTAGATGGCACCAGAGGGATCTTACAGAAGCGAGGAAGAGATCTAAGTGAACAGCAGCACAGAGGTGGAGAGAAAAGCTATGAAGAGTTTGGAGGTAGAAAGTGAGAATTTGGAGAAAAAAAATGTTCAATATGGAGCTTCCTGTGTGGTGGATGTTACAAATAAGCAACGTTTAGCTGTCTCCAAGAAGAAGGAAGTAAATAAGTCTGTTGAAGTGGTGCAGATAACAGGAGGGCTTTCAGATGTTCTGTTAAAAATAATCATGCAAGATGACCCTAGTGACATTTCTGCTGTTTCATGGGGTGAAATGGCAAATAACTTTTTCTGAAGTGCTGAGGATGATCATGAGGAAAAGGAACCAGGTGATGAGGTAGCAGAGAATGCACCAGTTAAACCTTATGCAGCAGTGACAGAAAGTAAAAGAGAGAAGCAGCAACAAACTGAGAACATGTCTAGTTTTGTAGCAGCAGATAATACAGTAACTAAAATATATGCAGCTGTGACAGCAGGCAAAAAAGGACAGCAACAACAAACTAAGTGAAACTGTTTTTTAAAAAGAAGAGAAAACTAACTGTGAGAATTAGAACAAAAAATGACACTATAATAGACAGGAAAAATGCATGGGCCAATCTGTTAACTGTTCTGTGTTTTATAGCTCAATAAATTCAGTCTTTTATGCATACTGGGGCAGATACATTTTGTGATTTAATATTTAAAATCGATGGACTGATGATGAAATTTCTGGAACTGTGCAGCAAAACAGGGGCATTTATCCATGGGACATATATTTGTTTTCTTGTAGTAACTTAAATGTTAAAAAATATTTCTTTGCAGTTTAGAAATGATGAACTGGTAGAACATGATGTTAAAAATGCATTCAGGGTCTGTGTGGTAATATTATGAAAGAGATGAGAGAAACTTATGGAATGGAGGGTGGAGATTGGAAGCTGTTTTGAAATGTGAAAAAAACTAGTGAACCACTTGACAAGTGTTATTTTTGTGGATGGTCACAGAGGGACATAAAGATATGCTGGCCAGACAAAATCGTATTTCCTTTTTGGAGACTTTTCTTATTTAATTAATAACTGTGACAAGCTACAATGTAACCAGTGTGGAGAGAAAGGACACACAGCAAGAAGTTGTGTGCCTGAATGCAGGTTGTATAAAAAGGGACACTTTTGGATGGTGTGTCAACAGAAAACAGTAGATAATGAAAAACAAGGTGACAGGGAAGAAAACATACATTAGGAAGGACAAGAGGCTGGGGGAGATGGTGAACTAAATGAGGACAGGGTGAGTACATGGAGGAAGAGAGGTCAGGAGAAGGGATTGATATTAATCAATTTTTTTGAAGTTCTAGACAGTGAAAATTCTGATTTTTGAGGATCAATGATTATTTGCACATAAAACCAGGAAAAAAATCAATTGGGAAAGAGTAAAAAATAAAAATAAAAAAAATGCAAAAATATTTTCTTTAAACTTAAAACAAGAAAAAAGCAACAATTTAGAGTACTTTCAGTGAATGTGAACAATATTATTAACATTGTAAGGAGGATATGGATACTGGAGTGGTGTGCTAAATGTGATGTGGATGTTATTCTGTTAGAGGGTGTAAGATTCCTGTCCAGCAAAGAAAGACAGCACATAGGAAAAATTGTGGGGTGGAAATAAAATATAGAACTTAGGAAATGAATGTTGTTGTTCTGGAGGGGCTGCATTGTAAAAAAATGGTGAAAATACTAGATGTATTGCTAGTAAGGATGGGAAGCTTAACTGTTGTGAATGTGAGGTGGAGAGAACATGCTTATAACATCATACATGTATAACTAGCAAGGAAACAGAGAAAGAGAGAGAGAATCTGTTTCCTCAAATTATAAACGATGTGGTGGTTAACATGAAAAGGGGCAATTGGTGCTGATCATGGAAATAAGGGTAGAACTTGGCTAGGCTTGTGAGAGCCCTAGGGCCATTAGCCTAGTAATTTCATATTATCCTATGATTGTATGAGAAATATAATTCCAGGGGACTTTAATTGTGAATTAAGGGGAAAAACTAAAAAGAAAGATAAAGATATAAAACAGAATACAGGAAGTGATAAAAATGTGGTAAATTAGCTGTGTGGAACAAAAGTTAATCGATTTATAAATGGTGGACTTGGATTATTTTGTATTATTGGAAGGCTTGAGTTAGCAGATGGTGATATAGCTGTGACAGTTTTTTAGACCATTTGGCTATATAGATGGAGGTGATGGAAGAATTATGGAATGAAATTGGAGAGTGGGAAGTACTGCAATATTGAAGGATCATAAAACCATGAAGGACTTCTATAAAAACTGGTCTGAACTGTGGATTTAATTTAAATAGAAGTATAAACAATGTTTTTTCCAATGGTAGTGTGATGTAAGAAAGAAGAGAAAGTGAAATATAGGAAAAAATGTATTTATTTTATTATTTTATTTATTTTACATTTGTTGACCGGATTGTCCGACTGAGCTGAGGAGCCCTTTTTCAGTGGAGGTCCGGGGAGAAAAGCTCCAACATATTATATAGTCTTCATTTTAAATTAGCATTAAACAGCAATGTTACAGGATTATTACAAGGCATTAAGTAGCAATACAATGTTATACAGTGTCAATAATCATGAGTATAGCAAAACTATTTCAAGATATATAAAAAGAAATATGTTATTAAGATGAATATAGTTTTTGGGGTAAGTGGTTACAAAAACCCAGTTTTATCATAATGTAGTTGCATGAAGGCAAGACAATTACAATAGACTGTTTTATCTGAGGCAATTTGCTTAATAGATTTTAGAAGACAGTAGAAGCGTAGTCAAGGAAGATTGTTGAGAGCTAGTGAGAAGAGTGAGTTAAGTCAGAAAGTAGATTAAGGTATGAGAAGTAGAGGATGTTTAAGGAGGGAGAGTGCATTGGCAGGACCAGTGACCTTTAAAGTGCTCTATGGTGGCTGTCTTAAATTTTTTGGATGTGTAAATGTCCTGATTTCTAGTGGGAGCCTATTCCAGGCAATAGTGAGGTGATAGCTGTACATGTTGCGTCCAAATTTAGACTCGGGTTTGTAGATTTGTAGTAGGTCTGGGTTAGAGCTTCGGACTGGTCTGGAAGGAAAATAATGAGAGATGAAAGGGGATAGTGCTGGGCAGTAGGAAGGCTGGTATAGGATAGAATGGATGATCTGGAGCTGAGAGAGAAGAAGCTGGTGGGGTAATTCAAGCCAGTTAATGTGTTTTAGAGAGAGACAGTGATGGGATTAGTAGGTTTGTTGGGTAGCAAATCTATCTACCTTGTTGTAGGTAGATTCGAGTTTGTTTGTATAGAAGAAATGTATAGAAATGTATTAGAGAATTTAGAGAATAATACAAGAGAGAACTATGATATGGAAAAAGATATATAAAAGAAATCAGTAAAAAATAAGGCATTACTCTTTAGGCAGAAGTATTATTTACAAGGGAAATGGGAGGAGGTATTAACATTCATGAAAATGTTTACCTGGTAAATTCTGTATTAACAGAACAATAGCATATATGTCAATATTTATATGATCCAAGAAAATATGAAAAGGAAATTGTGCAGTTATTTTCTTTCATATGGGATTAAAGATTAAACCCAGTGAAAATAGGTGTATTGTATATGAGTGAAGATGAAGGGGGATTGAGATTACTAAATCCAGTTGTTTATTCTACTTTATAAAACTTGTATAGAGTATTAAAGTGGGTAAAGGAAGACATGAGAAATGAATAGTGAGAATGCTTTAGTCTAAGTACAAAAGTGTCTAACAGATGATGAAAATAAGAAAAAGAACATGTAAATAAAGAAATTAAAAATGATCAAGAAAAAATAGTAACAAGGAAAAAACAAACCGATGATATAGAGAAAGATAGAAGGACGTGGCATAGTAATGTGATAAAACACTATTGTTATGTAAATCCATGGGAAATTTTCCCAAAAGAAGTGGATTAAAGCAATTAAAGTTAGGAAAAACTGATGTACTAAGATAATAGAATATCAGTATTTCCTATGGAGATTGGTAATAAATAAGTTACCAGTAAAGGGGGAAATGCCATATAAAAAGAAATTTGAAAAAGTGTGTTTATTTTGTAGGGAGGAAGAGACAATAGAGCATGTTTTTTGAAATGTAAAAGAATGGTGAAACTCTGGAAAAAGTTTTGTGAAGAAAATATTTTGAGAATATAAATGACACAAACAATACAGATATAAATATGATTATTTATGGATGTTGCAAGAGCAAGAATAAAGAATATGTTAGGGTAGGTAAGAATTTATTTTATGCAATATGGATTGTTTGGGATGAAAGAATGAATGAAATTTTATTTAATGGGAAATTAATTTTCCCAGATATATTGCAAAAAAATTAGATCATTGTTGTGGAAGAAGGAGTGGGATCCAAATATGGAAGAACAACAATGAGGATGTTATACGAAGAATGATAAATAGTAACAAAATAGAAATGTGTATGTATGTATATATATATATATATATATATATATATATATATATATATATATATATATATATATATATATACCTGTAAATATGTACATTTTTAAATATGTTAATGATATTTTTATGCTGTGTTAAATAAAGGACTTCTACTCTTTTTGGTAGGTGCCATGGGATCTTTTACATACACCTCAGCTACCATCAGCTTCAAGCAGATGGGACATTGGTTTAATGTCTCATCTCAAGGGCAACATACTCAGGAGTACATCTCCCCCTTATGTTGCACTGCAGTGTCAGAAATCCATCTACCTGATGTGGGAAGAGAACCTCCAGCCTTTCACTATGCTATCAGTAACCCAGAAAGATTGGACTTCTGTTTAATATCCCATTGAAGGACAGCACATGCTTAATGTTATATGGCACCATTAACATTACAGCATGAACCCAAGGCTGTAGTGTGGAGACAGAACTGACATCAAAGTTGAATGTGCAACTTGCTGAGCCACTGACACTAGTGACTGTGGTGAATCTGCATTGTTGCATCTCAGTGCCTTTGCTAGAATACTTTCTGTGCCAGGTATTTATATTCCCCTTTGTCTACATTGATTTTCAGTGAGTGGTTTGGTATTGTCTCACATCTCAAAGGATGGATACCATGGAGAAAAAGGAATTTGAAGAGCTCACCATCCATTTGCATGTCAGTGAAATATTGCAGACTGGATGGCAGTCATTGCATATAAGGCCCTCTGAAGCAGGGACTTGTGGACTAAATGATAAATGTTGCATGGATTGCTTGGCATATTTATCAAAAACAAATTGAATGATCATATCTCATATATTCTGTATTTTTATTCCTAAACATTATCTAGCAATTTAATGAATTTATTGGTTTATTGCAGACAAGGGAAAGAAATTATATTTGACAGGGAAGGTGACTTTTTAAAGTATATGACATTGCTGTGCAATAGTTTAGTCAGATAAAAGTGAAAAATGGAAACTGCTAGCATGCAGAACTGGCTATAATGTAGGATTTGGTTAATAAGATGGAAAATGTTATTGCAAGGTGTCATTTGTTGAACAAAGAATATTTTTTGTTCTGAAACATTGTAGTAGATTTTTTATTAAATTTTTACGTAAGAAAATCATGCAACGATGCTTTTAGCATGGAAGGCCATTTTGCAAAATAATTATAAAACGTTTTTTAGATAACAATGCATTTTCTGTTTCTGTGAAAAGGTATGGCAAACACATTGATGAAACACTGTTAAGAAACTAAGACTGTGACAAATACTGACAGGTCTATAGTCACTTAGCTGAATACATTATTACACTTTTGACAGTTTTCAATAATTACATTTTGGATTTTTCAGCATTGCCAAGCTTTCATCCTGCCTTGTAACATAAACATGTAACAAAATGTCATATTGTATACTGAATGTGATTTTGTACGTTAACAGATTGGTAACAGATGTTTGGTGTTGTCGCAGTCTATGTGGAGATGCCATGGCTGCCTGCTGAAACTATGAGGCCTGAGTTTTTACAGTAGAATAATTATGTGCACGGAAATGCTTTATAGCCCTTACTTATGTGGAAGGATAGAGGTGGAAATTATGCCATCACTGGCAAAGTTCCAGCAATTTGTATTATGGGATAAGAAAATATTTTTTTGGCTTGTTAATCCCAGCAGTGTTTCTTCTAGAAATATGGCAGAGGCTGGGAATGGGGATGAGTAAGGTAATGTATGGAATGGGATTCAGAGGATACCTGTTGTAATGGCCAAAAGGAGAGATATCTATAGCGGCTTGCAGCCCCAAACATCTCCAGCATGAAGTGAGACACTCTCTCTCTCAAAAAAAAAACACACACATGGGACCTGATGGTGTCGGGTGTGTGTGCTGTGTGACTCCGCGACAACGATAGCTGTTTAATCATAGTCTTACCTCTGGATACGTATTGCCCGGGGTGGCGCTGCAACTGTGGTCCCCACTCACAAAAGGTGGTGCCTCCGACCCTGAAGGGACACAGCCATTAGCTTGACCAAGCCTTACCTGCAAAATACATGGAGGATCTAAATGGACCTCATAAAATAGAGACATAGAATTGCAGACTTTTGGATCCATCAGTTGGGCTTGTCAAGGCAGGCAGATCCTTCTAAACTTGGTTGACTTTTCGAAACTTTTTGAAAAGCCATTGATGAGGGAGGGGAGTCCATACAGCCTACCTCGATCCTACTAAGAGGCGGCCCATACCCCTCCCACTCGGCCCCAAAAAAAAAACTCATCAAAAACTAATCAGCTTCCATACATCACAAGATGGGTTTGCAAACTGGCTGACTGGAGAACCCACAGGACAGAATTGCTGGGCGCCATGTCAGACTCAAAGCCTGTCACACCACAGTGTACAGTCCTGGCAGTCTCTTGCCAGTTGTTATTTGCCTTGGAGAGCATTCAACAAGCACACAGGGGAGGTTATGGCAAACTTGGCATGGTTATGACTGCCTGATGACTGACATATGGTAAAACCCAACACATGACACAGATATCCTTCAACACAGTCTCACAAAATGGATAAAAGGATAAGCCTAAAGTTAAATGCCAAAAATGGCCAAAAAATGCAAAATCAAATAAACGCACAAAACAAGAAAACCAAGGAGTTACTGCAAACCAAATGGGGTGGAAGAGTTCTGAGAGTTATGGGACCCAGGTTGATAGTAGTCATCAGATTAGTGGTCATCATTAGTCACCCATGTAGCTTAAATAGTTAGGAAGACCCTTCTACATGCCCACCATGATCATGGAATCAATCAGATCAGGAGGATCACCATCAGGTCATACATGCCACTACACTCATGTCATCACTGAATGTACCCAATGCAATGTATCTGACAGGCGGATTGACCAACACTGGCAGCACAAAGAGGCCAAACAAAGGATAAACCAAAGGATAAAGGGTCTAAAACATGCAGCTCTATTCAGTCTCAGCTCGCTGCAGAGGCTTAATCTTTCCCCTCACAGTGACCTTTGCCTTTGCCTCAAGTTGATGTTTATGCCAAGGCCATAAAAATGCTTCACCTCAACAAGACAAAATGTCTTGGGACCCAACTAGGGAGAGCTAAATACAAGGCGGGGAGGAATGGACTCAAATGGAGGATAGATATTAGGTGGAAGATAATCGCCCTGTGGGCCAAAAATATCTTGTATAATGGATATGTGAGAGGCAATAACACCTCGCTGGAGAATCATCGACAATAAATGGGAGATGTGGGAGATAAGATAATGATTATACCCAGTGATTACCTCAACTGAGGCACAGAACAAGGCAACAAAATAATGAGGGTATAGTTCCCCATAAGGTAAATAGAAAACTATGAAACTATATTGTAATGGCACATTACTACATTTGGTTACACTAGAGGTACACATCAATTCTCTTGTGCTGTAATGCATTCCATTTTGGCAGAACATTATGGTTCTGTACTCCCATACCTTGTTGTATACGTGTGCTGAGTCCTAATGTGTCTGCGGTGATTGTGTGTGTGGGGGTGGGTAAAGGAGACAACAACATACTATCTTCTTTAAACTGCCATTAGGACTAGAAAATTGTACTGACAAATAGAATACTGCAGATGTCATTTCTTGAGGTTCTGAAGTGGGAAAATAAGGTTTAATAGGTACATTATGACTGAGAGAAAGAAAAAGTACAGGAAGCAATATAGTACAATAGATAACATCATACTTCTTAACATCTTAGTGCAAAAATCTGCACAAAGTCTAAAATAATGAGGGGGACAAAAGCTCAAAAATAGGGACATATTTTAAATATCATTCTTATAAACTTTAAAGTTGCTAGAATAACACGGCTTGTATCAACATGCATTTTCTCAAGGATATGAAGTCTGAAACTTCAACTTGTGTCTTTATTTAGTGACTTCAGTTCACAGTGGTTTGCCAGAAAACCACAAATTTTATGACAGACAAAAATATGAGGCACAAATCTAGATATCCTGCAAAAGTCTGGACAGTTGTGAGGTATGATTAATATATTGGAATGAGAGCTTGTTTTCAGTCACACTGACTTACGTGTGCATACTTCAGACCTGTAAGAAGGTTATAGAATTAAAGTTATGGTACTGGGCTGCTTCTATAAATGGAATATCTGAAACCACTCAGTTATAAAAAAAATCATAGAATTGGAAATGTAATTTCATATTATTGTGTGTTATAAATGTTTTTTTTTATTATTTCAGGTCTCAGGACACTGATAAAATGAAATCATACCAACATCATAGTCTGACAAAATTGAAATGGTCACATTTATTTACCTCTTGGATAAAGAGTTTGTAACTGCATTGGGGTGATATGTAGAAGAGGGGAAATCACCCGTGGTTACTATTTACTATAGATGTTTTTCTTCATTTGTATACGCATGGGTTTTATATAGGGGGAAGGGAATACTACTAATTACTACAGGATGCTAAATTTCTTTCAGCTTTTCTCATTTGATTTAGGGTACGTCTTAACAGAATAACTTGTAATAAATAATAAGTGTTACAGAGTCATGACACCAAGAAAAAAATAATATAATACAACACAGTATAATGCCATCACATACAGATGCAGGCTTGAAACTTTTCAGCCAGTCTAAAAAAAACATAACAGTTGTTTTCTTAAAATCTGTCCAAAACAACTTTAAAGGACCTTACATTTTCACAAGGTTTTACACTTTTGGATAGAGTTTGTGTCAAAGGAAAAATATATTTAAAAATGATCAAAACACGGTAGGTTCGGGTTAAGGCACTTTAATCTTGCAGCAAGGAGACAAAAACGTGCCAATACAGAGTTTGTCTAACCAGAAACAGGAAATACATTCATTTTTATAGGTTATCAAATTAATCCTGGCCTACCATGCTGACGTAACAGATTACCACCTTTTCATCATCATCTGCTGACAATCTTTCCCATGAATTTCTGCTGATTTAAACCATTTTTATGTGAAACTTCCTGAGGAAAACAACATGGCCTTGGTTACTTTCAGTTGGATACTTGTTATGTTACATTCAAGATACTACGGCTAAATCAAGCACAATGCTAGCAGTTCATTTCTCTAATAATCCTTTGTCTACTTTATCTCTAAATTACTGCAGCTGCAGAGGTTCCCATCCTCTGAACATGGCTGTTTGTCTAGAATCATTACATTTATAATATAAAGCATTGTTCATTCATATGCTTCTGACCTAGTAGATAAACACCTGCTTCTCAAGTACATTTCCACAAGGCATAAACAAGAATATTGCTGTGCTAGCAGTTACTAGGTCAGAGGGCAACTTGCAAGTTTCAGAAAGCATGCTGCAGTTTCCAAAAAGCATCTTTTTCAGTCTCATATGAAACTCAATTTGTATATAACAGTGCATGAAAAATAGAATGAAAAGCATATTAAAAACACTTGATTATTAATTTGGCATTAAGCATACACACATTAATACATATTTTTCTAACAGTTTTACATTCATCAACCCCTCCCCACACGTCTGTAAACCATTTTATAGTTCTGTTATTCATAGGGTATAGATGTATCAACTTAAATAAATTATGCTGCTCAGTTTTCCTTTGTCTAATGCATTCTAATAAAACGGGGTCCTTAAATGCTTTAAATACCCATATTAGGTTCCCTTATAGAAAATAAGTTATACTTTAGTACTCTGTCATCATATGGCAATATATTTTGTGCATTCAATAATTTGGAAAATCTGTATTGTACTTTCTCCAATTTCAGACTTTTTTGTCTTTATAATAGGGTACCATAATTGGCTATTGTATGTGATATTTGGTCTTAACATTATGTAACTCATTCTTAGTAATTTAATATCCCTAAATCTGAAGAATTTCTTTATGTACACACAAAACTGGAATATAGATGTAATAAAATACCTTTTATTGCATCAACATAGGTTTTGCAATTACTCAAGCTTTCAGGCTGCTAGTAGCCCTTCATCAGGGGATAAGTTACTGAAGACAGTTGAAAAATGTCAGCGTGGAAAGAAAGTGTGCAGTACATCATTTTCTTTCCTTATTGCTAAAAAATAGTTGAAAATATCAGTGTTGAAAGAAAGTATGCAGTTCCACACCAGTATTTTTCAAGTGTCTTTTTTAGTCAATAAGAAATAAATTATATAATTACCTTTCTAAGCACAAGTGGATATATAAGTACTGTATCTAACATCAGTAAGGGCTCCTGCTAAACAAAAAAGTTGAGCAACTGCAAAACATACTTTGGTCCAATGAAAGGTATTAAATCCCTTCTGTATGCCAGTGTCTTTGTGTTTTCTGTTAGTGGGCTAACATGGCATTTCTTATTTTTTTCTACCATCTTATGCATCGAGTAAATTTACTTGGTCAAGCTGGTTGTCTAGCTTTCCAAAATGTGTATGCATGGTTTTATTGACATTTATCGCTATATAATTTGCTAAGACTGTACATACATTTGTCAACTTGACATGTCTGTGTCATTTGCCTTGAACTGCATATAGCATCAAGTACAAATTTTCAGATAATTTTGTGGATAAACTCAACAGAGTGCAAATGGGTTATACAATTATATGGTCACAGCAAAATGAAGATGACTCTAAACTCTCCAATTACAGATGAAGTTTACTTGGAGAGAAATCTCAAAAATTTTGGTACCTCAGCAGAAATTAACCTATATCAGTAAAAACAGTATCACTACAACAAAACATATTTATAGTAGAAGTAATACATGAACACAAATGAAAATATTCATTTAAATAAAAGGAATATAGGGAAGAGGTCAACAACACTTGTACTACCTGCATAGTCACCAGTTCCTGTTAACTGCTGTTGTACTCTGTCAAACATCATATGTTGTGAAAGCAGCCACAATGGAGTCAATGACTTACTTACATGCAGTGTATGCTACAAATGTCGTCTGTGAAGCAAATCTAATCTAGTACAGAAAATATCATGTATTGCATTACTATAGCCAAATATTCTGTTACTCAGTACAGAAACCTTCAGTTCATCAACATTAGCAAAGGGACAGTTTTAATAAATTACAAAAGCTACTGCTCTTCACTTTATAAATATTTAAAGTTAATAATACCAACTCTATATAAGCTATAACATGTGGGTGCTTTGAAAGCTAGTTTTATGGGCGAAAGATACATATTGCATATATGAACAAGAAAGATGGCAACTGTACCATGGAAGGGTTTGTAGTATATGTTGTCTGGCAGAGTGGAATAGTGATTAGTGGGAGTCAGTGATCATGCAGATGGCAGAAGTGTTGTCAACTACCTCTCTGTATTTTTAAATGGAATTTTACATTTAAAGATATACAGTTCTATTCATAACAGTTCAGCTACCAAGCCACAAGTAAGATTTAATATGTGATTCAATCCATATGGTTTTAAAGTATTAAACCTCAAAAAATTTTAGTTTCTAATCATAAAACTTCTTGCTCCTTAATCTCTCTTCTGACTGACATATGAACACGTAAGAAGAGACACTGATGCAAAAGGTTACTATCCCCAGTGTGCGTGTACTGCATATGTTTTCGATTTGTTTGAAATTACGCAGTAAGCATGGAGGATTAAAGCTATGAAATGTTCATGAGCTGCTTCCTGTACTCCAGGATTTGATTCTCTAAGCCTCCATTAGCCTATTCTGTGATTTAGGGCAATTTGCTTAAATAGTGTTCTGCAGTTGTTGAGAAACTGAACTATGCTCTATGGTGATATTATGGACCCCATGCCTAGCAAATACCTATGAACCTATGAATGTAGTACATAAAAAAAGAGGTTCAGGTTAAGACCCCATTCTACCTGTCTGAACTTTGTAAGAGCATTTTTTCCACCAAATTTAATGCCATTTTGCACTTTTGTGTAATGGAATGTAAGTTGATCCATAGTTTGACTGCTCTTTCAGAAAATCATTTTGGTGTTCTATTTACATTAAATATAGTTTGTAATAGCTTTGCATCTTCAACCTTCTCTATTTTTTAAAACCAAAGCTTTCTTATAAATACCTGCTTCTTGTAGTCTTAAAACACTTGTATTAGATCCCCTCTCAACAGCCTAGAATACAGTTAAAACATCCCTGGAAATTACAGTTCCTGTTTCTTATGGATTCATACTTATTTATCTATTGTTTTTTGTCAGATGAACAAAACAGCCCCCTGCACCCTCATCTGGGGGAGCCCTATCCTCTTAACTAATAGATACTAACTCCATGGCCTCATAACAGTGGAGAAATGGCAATATTAAAGACACCAAAAAAGCAAACTGAGAAAAAACAAAAAAGGATGGCAATATTACCTACTCAATGAAAGTGGGCTTTCAGTGATAAAACAGTTACACTCTTGTCAATCGGACAAACAGCATTTGGCACAACCACGCATTGCCTTTGTAATTCATGTTTTCTTTTTCTTTGATAAGTCTTATAAACTTATATTAACATGTTATGAACTCTTGATTAAAAGCTTGATCCATAATGTGTTGTCCTATTGAATTATGCTATGAGCCACAATACAAAATAAACCTGTCATGACTAACCACTTGTGATTTCATATGTTTTCTTATGCAGCTTATAAAGTTCTAACAGTCTGTCTTAATGATATTAATATGCTCTTTGCAACTCAGACTGTCAAGGATTATTCCTAAATCTTTAAAGGAAATCACCTGCTCTGTTTTAGTTTAAAATATGAGGGATCGGAGATAAAAATTGAAGTGTGTGTGGGTTCCTCTCTAAGTTCTGTTTGAATATTGGAACCAGGCAGCGGTGTACTTTTTCCCTTTTGTTATTTTTCCATTATATTGAGAGGCATTGGTAAAGAAAATAAGGGGCTCAGAAATTCAAGAATAAAATTGATGTGGTAATCAAGAAAAGCTGGCTTTATTTGCAGACTACCTTATTTTGTACATGATAAAACCAGAAGGAACATTCTGGGACAGTTTCATGTTTCTTCAATTAATGAAACTAAAACACAGTCAATAGCTGTAAACTATGTACCCACACATGAATTGAGTCAGCAATACCCGTTTTTATGGAGATGTGGTAAAATGAAGTCTGGGTTAAAAAGGATTCTGTTATGGCAGCTAAGGATATGCAGGAAGAGACTAAACAAAAGATAATACAGAAACTCAGAAACTGGAAACTCTGTTTTATGGATATGGATAGCAAGATACAAGCAGTGAAAATGTTTTTACCCCCTTTAGTTTTATACACTGGTCAGGTGTATTTATATCAACCAGTGGAGAAATTGTGGATTGTAATTAATAAAGAGCTGAAAAATTTTATTTGGGAGGGAAGAGGGCAAGGATTAAGTGGGATAAGCTGATCCTTCTAATAGAACAAGATGGTTTGGGATTAACTGATTTGATGGGGTATTGCAGAGCTACAAAGTTAAGGCTCCTATACATGGCACAAGTAGAAACCTATAATTCACAGTGGAAATGGATGATGAAATGGGGGAAGTTCAAAAAATAAAGAGAAACTGGAATTTTGGATGCAGATCCCTAAGGAGAATAACAGTAATCATACAGAATGTTTTATTCCTAAAGTAGCAGAAATATTCTAAGAACTAAGCCAACAGAAGAATGCAGAAAGAAGAGTCTACCAATAGGGATGACTGCAATTAGAGATACAGAGAATAGACAAAAGGGGGCTGGAATTTGCTGGAGAAAACTGGCAAAGGAACCAAGGTACTGGGAGCAAATAATTAGAGAAGGAAAGGTAATAAAATGGGAAGAGGCCAGGGATCCATTTGGACTGCAGGCTAGAGATTGCCTTCCCTATCAAGGATTGATATCAAAGTATAGGCAAAGATAAAGAGAAAGAAATAGGGAGATCCTAAGTCAGAGTCCAGCACTGGTACAGTTTTTAGTAGAGTCTAGAATAGAAGCTGCTGTTAAAAAGGACTAATTAGTAGAGCGTATACAACATTGCATGACAACTACAGGAATCAATCAGAGGAGGTTATAAAGGATTGGGAAGAGAGAATAGATAAACAATTCACAAACAAACAATGGGAGGATATATGCATGGCTCCCAAATATGCAAAAAAGTCTAGGAGATTTAGGATTTTTACTTAGAAGCATTTGTATGGGTATTTTCCAATGTATGTTATCTCATGGGGTCCCAACTAACAACATAACACAGTCCAAAGAACACAAATGCAAGGCCATGTCGACAAATCCCAGTAGCATGCCCACCATGTCCTACTGCATGAACTGTGGACCAACCCCTAAATACCGCTGGGATGAAGGGACAACTATAGGGATACTTCTCAGATATCGCTTGCATAATGTCAGGAAGAGGATAGAGTAACAGAGTGGAGGGTGTAGAAGCATGGATGCCATGGAGTATGTGAAGTCTGAAACTCTGATGTGTGCCCATACTACCCCTGCCTGCAACCCTACTAATGGGTGGCTACAAACCTGCTCATAAACCACAATGTGAAGGGGAACTGACCATATATATGAGCCCTGCCTCTGGGTAACCTGGGTGAATCTGTACAGCTGAGAGGTATGGCCACAGCAGGATATGGCCATTCTGTTACGTCGACAGATGTGCAAGCAGGGGATCCTCAGCCACCACAGTACCAAGGTGCTGGACCATTTATACAGACCCATCAGCAAGTGTCTGCAGCTGCCCCTCCAGAATGGCATGAGTGTGCAAAGATATGTAGGCTGCAGACCACAATACTGGACCATTCATCTTGTATTTCCCAGGAAATAATTGTGAGCAAATAAGTATATCTGTCAGTAGTTGATGACATACTACATCACTGTGTAAAATAGTACATGTGTCTGAATATCTCTGCTAACACCAACCATGTAACACAAGCAGCACAGACACAATAGTTACAGTATCCCACTATGTTTCGCCCATTGTGACTCCATATTGTCAACCTATCTACAGATATCCTGCAGAAACAGATTCCTAGCTGTAGATGTAGAACACAAAATCCTGCACTGGAGTACAACATACCTGGAATGGATTTACACACTCAGTACAGAAGGTCATACTGGGCATGCTTCTAAATTTAGAGAAATGAAGCCCATGCCTGACAACAAAATACAGAAGGTCATACTGGGCATGCTCCAGCACTTAGAGAAATGAAGTCCATGTCTGACATGAAGCCTATGTCTGACAACAACAGTGGACTATACATATCTGTCAGTCACAGATGTCTGTGCACACACACCACATTGCACACCATTCATGCTTTGCACACACATTGGATAGGAATGCTTACACATATCCAAGGCCAACACACTATAATAGGTCAAACATACAGACACAGAGATGTAGGGAAGAGAGAGGCAGACAGTGGCAAAGAGATTGCCATCATGAGGCCTGTCCCACCCACCACACATCAAATTGGCCAATATCACATGATGTACCAATGCCATTCACTGTAGACATTTGCTTTTGGTAGCCCTCAGCCCTATAGTGTCTGCGCTGCTTGTGGTAACTGCGTAACATGATAGTACAAATCAGTATTCGTCTAGCATTTGTATACCCAGTCCTGTCAAATTTAAAACTGTGTGTGACTGAGTGTTGTGTGTGTTTCCAGAGGAATGGTTTATGGCCCATTTACACACACTGCACTTCCCATTGCCCATGTTAGCACTCATGCTGATATCAGTCACCTTGAAATAACCCTTTGGCCATTTTTCAGCAGCATAAGCTCTGTGGCATGTGCAATAATGGTGTAATGTTAATGTATCACATACTAGTGAGGTAGGAGTTCTAATCACAGACATGGGAAATGTGAAACTGTGTGTGTGTGTGTGTGTGTGTGTGTGTGTGTGTGTGTGTGTGTGTGTGTGTGTGGCGACTAATGAATTTGAGGCCATTCACAGTCACCACCTCCCATTGCCCTACTTTAGCAAGCCTGCTAATGTCAGCCACCTTGAAATACCCCTTTGGACAAAGGCCAGCCCTATAAGCTCTGTGGCACGTGTGATAACTGTGTAATGCTATAGTGTAACATACTAGTTAGGTAGGAGTGCTAATCCCAGATGTGGCAAGTGTGAAACTGTGTGTGTGTGTGTGTGTGTGTGTGTGTGTGTGTGTGTGTAGAAATTAATGATTTTGAGGCCATTCACAGTCATTGCCGCTCCTATTGCCCTACTTTAGCAAGCCCGCTGATGTCATTCACCTTGAAATAAACCTTTGGCCATGTATCAGCCATATAAGCTCTGTGCACTTGTGATAACTGTGTAATACTGAAGTGTAGCAAGCTAGTTAGGCAGAAGTTCTAATCCTGATCCTGCCAACTGTAATAATGTGTGTGTTTCCCTGAGAAAGAGTGTGTGTCTCTTCGTTGACATCTGCTTTTGTGGACATTAACATGTACTACACTTCCCTTATCCCTCCATTAGCACTGTTGCTGATGTCACTCACCTTCAAAGATACCTTTGGACAGCTCTCCAACATGTAAGCTCCATGGCAGGTAGGGCTTTGAAACTCGGTATTGGTCAGTGTGTGTGTTTGTGTGTGTATCATCAGTATCCTGTGTAGGTGTCAGCTGATTGTGTAATGACAGGATCCATTGCAGTGTAGGCTTTGCTACATCATTATATTGAGGACCTATATGTCCCATTGTCCACATTACAAGGCCAACTGTTTTCAAACACTGTAGAGGTTGTTTTAGACAATCCTCAGCCATAAATGTGTACAGCCATGTGCAATTACTATGTAACAGTATGGATTAGTAAACAATATAGGTAACTGTTATAATAACCAGATGCCACTCTCCACCCACAGATTATACACAAACACGCTTGGCTGTTACTCTCTTACTCCCCTCCTTTCTTACTTTGTCTCTGTCTCTGTCTCTCTCTCCATCTCTGGTGGATGTGGAAAAGTACATCTGTTTTGCATAGGCGGCAGCTTGAGTTTTGTAAGTAATGCTCATGATCAGCTGATAGCCTGTGCACAAATTGCAGTCCCCCACTTGCTAATTGCATGTGGAACAGCTGTGGTATCATTCCTATAGCCAATTGCATAGAAACACACTCCTATAACTAAGCACTTCATGTGGGTGTTGGCCCTTTTCCTTCA